>NW_027208395.1:0-216434 GCF_964237555.1 Oryctolagus cuniculus | reverse complement strand
AAACTGGCATCCTTATGGAATACCAGTGCCACAGGTGGAGGCTTAACCTACTATGCCACACACTGGCCCCGGTGCATTTCAACGTTTAATTCTAGTTCATTTAGCTTTTCTTTTTTTCCTGTACATGAGCAGCCATCTCAGAGGTATTACTATTTTATTAATAACTAGATAAATATAATTTTGGTTTGCTGAGATCTGTATATGATCACTTGTTTCTTTATAAAATTTTGCTTTTTTACCTCCTTTTCATTCTCTTTTATTTTGCTCTGTTTAATCTTTCTTGAGTTTAATACTTTCTTTCTAAATTTTGTTCTTACTAATTTCAAATAGAAAGTTTAAAGTTAAACGTTCCTTCTTATCTATCATTTTCTCTATACTGTCTTGTTTTAAAAATATAATTTATGTTCTGTTATTTATTTATATAAAGGGTACATATTTCATGTATGTCATATATACTTTTTTTTTTTGCAATTAGAACAAGCAGTCTTTGATTAAGTCTTTCCATAGAAAAGCAATCTCCAAGGTATCTTATTAAAAATGTATGTAAGAGATAGTATAATGTCTATAGTAAACAACTGGAGGACTATATAAATATGTATACACATACTTGGTTTTATGCATAGAATATCTTCAGAAAGGAACACAAGAAACAAATAACATTGATATGTCCAGAAGGGAACTGGATAATCTGGTAATATGGGTAAGGGATTTTTTTTTCACAACACAATCTTATGTATTTAAACTTTCAAATGTGGATATATTGCCATTAAAAACAACTAACCTAGGGGTGTTGTTGTGGTGTGACAGGTTAAGCTGCCACCTGCAACACTGGCATGCCATATGGGGAACATTTTAATGTCCCAGCTGCTCTACTTCCCATCCTGCTCCCTGATAATGTGCCTGGGAAAGCAGAAGAAGACAACCCAAGTCCCTGGGTACCTGCAGCCATGCAGGAGACATGCATGAAGTTCCTGGCTCTAGCCCAGCCCAGCCCTGGCCATTGAGGCCATTTGAGGAGTGAGCCGGCAGATGGAAGATCCCTATCTTCATCTATTCCTCTCTCTCTCTCCTTCCCCTTGCAACTCTGCCTTTCAAATAAATAAAATAAATCTAAAAAAAAATCAAATAACTTGAAATGTTAAAATCCTGTCAATGGAATAATATGCTTAGCATATTGCCCTGGATGCTTGCACTGTCTCTATTGGCATGCACTGTATAAATGGTGTGTAAGTTTTCTAGGGCTGCTATAACAAATACCATAGATGAGGTGGCATAAACAACAGAAATTTATTTCCTCACATTCTGGAGGGTAGAATAAGTGTCAGCTGCAGGGTTGATTCTTTCTAAAGGCCTGATTCTTTGACTTAAGATGACTGTTTTTTTCCCTTTGTCTTCATATTGGATGTGGGTGTCCCAAGTGGTAGCTTAACTCACTACTCTACAACACCTATCCTACCTTTCTTTTTTATGCAAACTTTACACAAAACTAGAAACATACAATATAGTTCCTTTTTGTCCTACTGCATTCTTGTAACTTGATGTGTTCTAAAATAACAGATTTTCAGGAAAATTAATGAAAAGTCTATGTAAGTCTCCAATGAGTCATTCTGATACTGGAGACAGTAAGAGCAGTGTGCTGGGTTTTGAGTTCTTAGTTATGATGAGTAGATTTACGAGAAAAGGGCTGTTGGGTCACAGGGACCAATGGGGGGTCAAGATTTTAGAACTCATTACTCATTGGTTAGGCTTCTGTTCTTGGTCTCAGGAACATGTCAAAGTCTAAGATGCAGTTGGTACCAAGGACTTCCAAATATATCTTGTCTTCTAGCTAAGAATTATTTTTGCCTTTGTGGTGGCATATTTGTGCTATATAGAACTCTACTGTGAATAAGGACTCTCCATATTAGATTTAAGTACCTAAAAATAGCATAGGATAAGTATGGAAATAACTTACAAATTGTTTAAATAATTTTGGCACTTTTGCTAAGGTGAAGTTTCTTTTATTATATTCAGCCCTCACCCTGACTGTTGATGAACAGCTTAATATGTTATCCCTCTTAGTATTTTTTTTTGTTTGTTCTACTTAATACTTTTGGTTGAATACTGTAATCAATACACAATTCTTCTTAAGTGCTGAAACTTAACTGAAAAGTGATCGCTGTTAAATATAAGAGTGGGAATCAGAGAGGGAAGAGATGTGCAATTCGGGACATGCTCAAGCTGACTTACCTCAAACGGTAGAGTTAGAAACATACCAGGGGATTCGAATTCAATCCCATCGAGGTGGCATGTACCAATGCCATCTCACTAGTCCCAGTGATCAATTTCAGTTCACAATTGATCATAATGATAGGACTAAGAACCAAAGGGATCACATAAACAAGACTAGTGTCTGCAAATACTAGCTGACAGAATCAAAAAGGGAGAGAACGATCCAACATGGGAAGTGAGATACACAGCAGACCCATAGAATGGCAAATGTCCTAACAGCACTCTGGCCTCATAATCAGCCCTTAAGGCATGCGGATCCGGCTGAAATGCCCATGAGAGTATTTCAGGCATGGAAAGCCAAGACACTCTGGGGGGAAAAAAAAAAACCTAAATGAAAGATCTCTGCGAGTGAGATCCCAGTGGAAAGAACGGGTCATCAAAGAAGGAGGTACCTTTCTCTGAAGGGAGGAGAGAACTTCCACTTTGACCATGGCCTTGTCTAAATATGATCAGAGTCGGTGAACTCAGGGGGCGTCCATAGCCTTGGCAGCTCATGACAACAGCCTAGGGTGATTACTGAGGCCATAAGAAGAGTGTCAATTTGTTAAGTCAACAACAGGAGTCACTGTGCACTTACTCCTCATGTAGGATCTTTGCCCTTAGTGTGCTGTACATTGAGATTTAATGCTATAACTAGTACTGAAACAGTATTTTTCACTTTATGTTTCTGTGTGGGAGCAAACTGTTGAAATCTTTCCTTAATGTATGCTAAACTGATCTTCTGTATATAAAGAGAATCGAAAATGAATCTTGATGTGAATGGAAGGGGAGAGGGAGTGGGAAAGGGGAGGGTTGTGGGTGGGAGGGACGTTATGGGGGGAAGCCATTGTAATCCATAAGCTGTACTTTGGAATTTTATATTCATTAAATAACAGTTAAAAAAAAGATTATTATAAAGAGAAAAAAATTCTTTTTTTTTTAATTTAATGAATACAAGCTTCATGCATTTCTTTAGTATAATTTTAGGAATATAATGATTCTTTCCACCATGCCGCCCTCCCACCTCCTCCCCCACCTCTCTCCTTCCTCCCTCTCCTATTTACAGTCTTATTTTATACTAAGATCTATTTTCAATTAAATTTATTCACAGAAGATTAAGTCTTCTTCAGTAAAGAGTTCATCAGTTACTATGATAAAAGAAAAGAGTAAAAGAAAAATAAAAATGAAGAAACTGTTTTTCAATAGTTGAGACAGGGCTGTTGAAAGTCATTGCATTTTTGTTAACTTTTTTTTTTGAGTAACTTAATTAACTTTAAAGAAGCATCCAAGAGTGATACATCTTTTGTGAGCAGTTAGACATAACTGTAGCTTATGAGACATAAGAATATCCTTCACTTAATACATTAAGAGAAAGTAAGTCTTTTGGAACAAGTTTTGTCATCAATTAAAGAAGCACTTAAGAAAATAAGCAATGGAGTTGGACATTTTTGCATAACTAAAATTTAAGACATAAGTATATCCTTGAATTAATATGCTAAACTGGAATAAATCTTCAAAAACAAGTTTTATTGCTAACTCTCCTAATACAACTCTTTGAGAGCAGAGGCCCTGCATGGGAAGTTAATGCACAGTGACTCCTGTTGTTAATTCAAGAATTAGCACTCTTATGTATAACCTCTGTGATAATTTGGGGCTCTTGACATGAGCTGCCAAGGCTATGGAAGCCTTTTGAATTCACAAACTCCATCAGTATTTAGGCAAGGCAATAAACAAAGTAGAAGTTCTCTCCTTCCCTCAGAGAAAAGTATCTCATTCTTTGATGACCATTTCTTTATACTGGGGTCTCACCCACAGAGGTCCTTCAGGTAGGACGCTTTTTGACACAGTGTCTTGGCTTTCCATGACTGAAATGTTCTCATGGACTTTTCAGCTAGACCAGAATGCCTTTAGAGCTGATTCTGAGGTTAGAGTACTACTTAAAGTGATAGTCATTCTATGAGTCTGCTGTGTGGACTGCTTCCCAGGTTGGAACTCTTGTTCCTTTTTAATTCTATTATTATTCCCAAACACTTAATCCTATTTGTATGATCACTTTAACACTTAATCCTTTCCATATGATCACTTTAACACTTAAAATGCTAATTTTACCACCCAATTTTAGAAGATTTGGGGTCCCATGGCAAATTTTTAAACTGTATCGTTAGAAGTAAGTCTGTAGGAATATATACAGAATTATACAGATTTAAAAACTATACATTTCACAATTACAACTTTAGGAACATGGTGATTCTTCCTACCATGCCCACCCTCCCACCCACATTCCCACTGCCTTCCTCCTCCCTCTAATCCCACTCTTATTTTTATAAGATCTATTTTCAGTTAACTTTATATGTTATATTTATAACATGCTTATATGTTCATATAACATTTATATGTTCATATAACATTTATAACATGTAAATATGTTGTATTTGTGACATATGACTAACTCTATGTTAAGAAAAGAGTTCAACAAATAGTAAGAAAAAATTAAAAACAAACCTGTACCTAAAAAGTCGACATAATGGCTGTTCAGAGTTTTTACTTCTCAAAGTGTCAATTTCACTTCTACAGATTGTCTTTTGGGTGCTCTATTAGTTTTCACGGGTCAGAGAGAACATACAATATTTGTCCTTTTGGGACTGATTTGTTTTGCTAAGTATGATGTTTTCCAGATTCATCCATTTTGTAGCAAATGACCATATTTCATTTTTATTTTGTTTTGTTTTATCTCTGTGTATTATTACATGGTGTACATATATCATAATTTCTTTATCCAGTCTTCTATTGACAGGCATTTGGGTTGATTCCATGTTTTAGCGATTGTGAATTGAACTACAGTAAACATGGGGTGTAAATATAACTCTTTCATATGCTGACTTCATTTCCCTTGGGTAAATTCCCATGATTGCGATGGTTGGGTCATATGGTAGGTCTATATTCATATTTCTGATGAATCTACATACTGTCTTCCATAGTAGCTTTACCAGTTTACATTCCTACCAGAAGTAGATTAGGGTATCTTTTCCCCACATCCTTGCCAGCATTTGTTGTTTGTTGATTTCTGTATGAAAACCACTATAACTGGGTTGAGGTGAAACCTCGTTGTGGCTTTGATTTGCATTTCCCTGATGGCTGGTGATCCTGAGCATTTTTTCATGTCTGTGGCCATTTTGAAAAATGTCTGTTTAAGCTCTTTGCCTTTTCTTAACTGGGTTGTTAGTTTTGTTGCTGTTGACTTTCATGATATTTTATATATCCTGGTTATTAATCCTTTATCAATTTTATAGTTGGCAAATGTTTTTTCCCAATATGTTGGATGTCTCTTTGTTAATTGTTTCTTTTGCAGTACAGAAGCTTCTCAATTTGATGTGATCCCATTTGTCAATTTTGGCTTTGATTGCCTATGCCTCTGGAGTCCTTTCCAAGAACTCTTTGCTTATGCTAATGTCTTGCAGGGTTTCCCCAGTGTTCTCTAATAATTTGATTGTATCTGGTCATAGATTTAGGTCTGTAATCCATTTTGAGAGGATTTTTGTGTAAGGTGTAAGATAAGAGTTTTTCTTCATATTTCTTCATTGTGGCAATCCAATTTTCCCAGCACCATTTGTTGAAGAGATTGTGCCAGGGATTGATTTTAGCTCTTTTGTCAAAGATAAGTTGGTTGTAGATGCTTGGATTGATTTCTGGGGTTTCTGTTCTGTTACATTGGTTTATTCATCTGTTTTTGTACCCAGTACCAGGCTGGTTTGATTGTAATTGCCCTGCAGTATTTCTTGAAATCTGGTATTTTGATGCCTCCAGGTTTGTTGTATAAAATTGCTTTAGCTATTCGGGATCTGCTGTGTTTCCATATGCATTTCAGTATCATGTTTTCAACATCTGAGAATAATGTGCTTGGTATTTTGATTGGTATTACATTGAATCTTAAATTGATTTTTTTGTAGTATGGAATTTTTCCAGAGACCAGCTCCAGCCAGCCCAGGGGCCCCAAGGTGTGAGAGGTGTCGGCACTCAAAGAAATGAGAGACACTCACAGCAAGGCTGATGGCATGGCTCTGGCCCTCAGGCACCAGACTTTATTTTTATATCATAAGTCACATAATGATTCTTTTTTCTCACAATAACAAGTCTATTGTCCATTTTTTTCTAATAACAATTTATTTTATTTTCAAGGGCATATTCAGAGCATGGGTTACAATCACAGGTGCGAGGCATGTTCAGATCATGGGTTACTATCACCTACAGGTGTGAGATAATGGGCTGCTCACACAAGCCAAAGCCTGGAGAGCTGATAAGCAAAGCAGAAATTGGCTACACAAGCTAGAATAGTACCTTACTAATCTAATCTTTACTAGAAGCCCCAAGTTCAAAGCAGGCCCCTTTTTGAAATGTATCCCTTCTTTGCAGTTCTTTCTGTAACTCTAATTTCTTTGTTGTACTTATTTAAAGGTTCACTTACATCTGTCCTACAGTTTTGACATCCTAACCATTACTCTATTTGTAGCACATATTGAATTAAAGCTTTAATAACATTTGTCTCTATTTTAGTGGGATGTATATCAGGGAACCTCTTGCTTTTTAATTCTTTTCCACAAACAGCTAAACCCTGCATAAAGCATCAACCATTTCTCCTACACTAGCATTCTGCTTGATTAAAATTCTACAAAGCAATGGACAGTTTGGGGATTATGAGACTATGCGTTCTTCCCTAAAATTAGGAATACAGCAATTATTAGCAGGGCCACCAGGAAGCTCCGGCTTTCTTAAGCAGAGTGTATGCTGTGTCAGCCAGCTAAAGTTGCCTTGGCCTCATCAGAATTTTATTGATATTGATTCTTCCAATCCATAAACATGGAAGACTTTTCCATTTTTTGTAGTTTCTTCTATTTTGTTCTTTAATATTTTGTAATTCTCATCATAGAGATCCTTCACATCCTTATTTAAATTATTTCAAGGTAGTTGATTTTTTTAATAGTTACTGTGAATGGTTTTTTTTATTCTTTTTGTTTTGACAGGCAGAGTTAGACAGTGAGAGAGAGAGACAGACAGAAAGGTCTTCCTTCCGTTGGTATACCCTGCAAACGGCCGCTATGGCTGGTGTGCTTCGCTGATCCGAAGCCAGGAGCCAAGTGCTTCCTCCTGGTCTCCCACATGGGTGCAGGGCCCAAGGACTTGAGCCTTCCTCCACTGCCTTCCTGGGCCACAGCAGAGAGCTGGACTGGAAGAGGAGCAACCGGGACAGAATCCGGCACCCCAACCAGGACTAGAACCCAGGGTGCTGGTGCTGCAGGTGGAGGATTAGCCTAGTGATCTGCGGCACCGGCCTGGGCTTGATCTTAGAAATTCTTTCTCAGTCGTGGCATTGTCTGTGTATAGAAATGGTGTTGATTTTTGTGTGTTGATTTTATATCCTGCTTCTTTACCAGACTCTTGTATGCATTCCAATAGTCTCTTAGTGGAGTCTTTTGGATCCCCTATGTGTAGAATCATATCATCTGCAAGTAAGGATAGTTTGACTTCCTCCTTTCCAATTTGTATCCTTTTGATTTTTTTTTTCTTGCCTAATGCTTCTGGCTGAAACTTCCAGGACTATGTTGAATAGTAACGGTGACAGTGGGCATCATTGTCTGGTTAAGAATCTCAGTGGGAATTCTTGAAACTTTCCCTCTTTCAATAGGATGCTGGCCATGTGTTTGTCATAAATTGCCTTAATTGTGTTAAGGAGTGTTCCTTATACAACCAATTTGCTTAGGGTTTTCATCATGAAAGGATGTTGTATTTTATCAAATGCCTTCTCTACATCTGTTGAGGTAATCATATTGTTTTGTTGTCCAGTCTGTTAATGTGGTGTATCACATTGATTGATTTGCAAGTGTTGAACCATCCCTGCATTCTGGGAATAATTCCCACTTGTCAGGGTGGATCATTTTTCCAATGTGTTGTTAGATTCAATTGGCTAATATTTTGTTGAGGATTTTTGTATCTATGTTCATTAGGGATATTGGTCTATAGTTATCTTTCTCTGTTGCATCTTCTCCAGGTTTGGGTATTAAGGTGATGCAGGCTTTGGAAAAGGAGTGTGGGTAGACTCCTTTTCAATTGTTTAGAATAGATTGAGAAGAATTGAAATTAGTTCTTCTTTAGATTTCTGGTAGAATTCAGCAGTGAAGCCATCTGGTCCTGGAGTTTTCATTGTTGGGAGGATTTTTATTACTGATTCTATCTCTGTCTTGGTTTGTGGTCTATTTAAGTTTTCTGTATCTTCTTGACTTAATTTTGATAGATTGTGTCTTCCTAGGAATCTGTCCGTTTCTTCTAGGTTTCCTAGTTTGTTGGCATACAGCTCTTTGTAATAAATTCTGATGACCTTTTTATTTCTGTGGTATCTGTTGTTACATTTACTTTTTCATCTGTGATTTTATTGATTTGCATCTTTTACTTTCTTTTTTTTTTTGGTCAGTCACACCAACAGTGTATCAATTTTATTTATTTTTTCAAAAACTCAGCTTTTCACTAATTCTCTGTATTTTTTGTTTCAATTTTGTTTATTTGTTTTCTAATTTTAATTATTTCATCCTAATTGTTTTGGGCTTGGTTTGTTTTTGATGTTCTAGGTCCTTGAGATGCATCAATAGCTCATTTATTTGGTAACTTTCCAGTTTCTACATGCAGCCACCTATTGCTATGAACTTCCATCTTTACACTACTTTTGCTGTATTCCATAGGTTTTGATATTATCATCTGCATTTATTTCCAGGAATTTTTTGATTTCTCTTTTGATTTCTTCTATGACCCTCTGTTCATTCAGGAGCATGTTGTTCAGTCTCCATTTGCTTATGTATGTTCTAGAGATTCTTGTTGAGTTCTAGTTTCTTACTATTGTGGTCCAAGAAGATGCATGGAATTATTTCAGTTTTTTTGAATTTGCTGAAACTTGTGCTGTGGGCTAGCATGTGGTCTATCCTAGATACTGTTCCATGTACTGATGAGAAGCATGTGTATTCTGCCTTTGTGTGGTGAAAGGTTCTGTAGATATTTGTTAGGTCCATTTGGTCTATAGTGTCCATTAACTCTGTTGCTTCCTGGTTGATTTTCTGTTTCTCCTCCTCCTGTGGGGCTTCCCAGGAGGTTTCCTCTTCTATTTGCTGAGCATTTACTTCCTACCCTATTCCCTGAACATTTTCTTCCCAGCCTCGAGTAGGGTGCTGCTCCCAAATCTGCCATTTTCCCCCTACTCTATATATACAGTTTTAAGAACATGTTGGAACTTTTGAAAATTATTTTTTGTTAACAACAATTGTACATATTTTTGGGCTACACTGCCACATTTCAATACATGTATACCGTATATATTGATAAAATTAGGGTAATCAGCATTTACCTCTCTTTGACATTGCTTTATTACTGGAGCCTTGTAACTCCTTTCTTCTATTTTCTGATAAAATGTGTACTACATTATTGTGAACTAATCATCCACTATGTGGCATAACACTGGGAATTTACTCTTTGTAACATTATGATTTGGTTCCACTGTTTAACTTCCCTATATCCCTTCTACACTTCCCAGCCCCCACTAATTACTACTCTGTTCATGTTGACATCTTGTCAGTTGCTACGAAAAACAGTGTGGATAGTCCTTAGAAAACTAGAGATGGGACTGCCACGTGTTTGTATATTTTTGATTACAAATTCACTCTCATTTTATATTGGTCTGTTTAGATTTTCTTTCTTCATGATTCAGTCTTAGAAGGTGATATCTGTCGCTCCCCCTCTTCGTGGAGGAGCAACACAGGACCCTGCGCTGTTCTCTCATCTGCTCGGCCCTCCCCGGGTTTTCTGCTGGTTCTTCCCGGGTTGGCTACTATCCCTTCCACCTCCGTGGAAGGGCAGTTCCCCCTGGCCGCATTCCCCACTTCCGCAGGGGAGCGGCACACCGCCGGCCGGTTCTCTCGGGGGCTGCACGGGTTCCCTTAGATGTTCCCCATAGATGTTCCCGGTGCATGCCGTCTCTCTCCTCCTTTATAGTCCTCCTCCGCCAATCCCAAATCGGCTGAGTACGCTGCTCTCCAATCAGGAGCAAGTCCTACAGTTAATTGGTTGAACTGGAGGCAGCTGTGCGGAAGCTGTTTACTTCTCTCCCAGCGCCATATTGTGGGAGAGCAGATGCATAGAATAAGTCCTAATTCGAGTAACTTAGTCTAGTCCGGATTGCTCCCCACAGATCCCCCTTTCTTTTTATTTTTGGCGTTGATACGCGCCTGTCTTCGGTGTCCCGCGGCACACACTCTACTCTACTTGCTAGAGTTGCCACAGGCTCTTACAAGTCCTATCAATCAGGAAAACCGAATCCGGGTCCTCTCTTCGCCATGTTGTGAGGAGGTTTTTAGGCGCTGATGCGTGCCTGTGTTCGGTGCCCTGCAGCGCATGCCCTGCTCTGCTAGAACTGCCTGCAGGTGTTTACAAAACCTATCAGGCAAACCGAATCCAAGCCTTCTCATTGCCTTATTGTGGGGAAGACTTATTAGTGTTGGTTCGTGCCTATCTTCGGTGACCTGCAGCTCATACTCTGGTCGAGCTTTGCTGGCGCTTACCGCCTTAAATCAGGCAGACCGAATCCAAGCTTAATATTGTTGTATTGTGGGGAAGCCTTACTGATGTTAATTCGTGCCTGTCTTCGGTGACCTGTGGCGCATAAGCTGCTAGCTGCCCGCAGGTGCTCATCGCCTCACTTGATTAGGCAGACCGAATCCAAGCCTTCTAATTGGCATGTTGAGGGGAGGCCTTATTTTTCTCTATTTCTCTATCTCCGGGCATTCCTACCTCTCCCATTTCACTTCTATCTTCCAGCATTCCCATTTCTCTTTTACTTCACTTCCAAACTTCTGTTTCTCTTATCCCTGCGGCTTTCCGGCACCTCGCCCCGCCGGCAGGTTCCCGGCTCTGCGCCGCTTCAGCCCGCGCGCCTCTCTCATCTGCGCAGCTTCCCGGCTTTGCGCGGCTCGGCTTTGCGCGCTCCGCGGTCTCCACGCTTAACCCTTTCGCGTCTGAACCACGGCCTACGCCAGCCCCGTTCCCTATCTACTCACGCCCCGTGCTCTCTCTGCACGCGGCGGCTTCCGCGAGTAACACAGCGTAGCTTGCGTCTCCACCACTAGCATTCAATCCAAGTTCCCCGGGCTAGCCTGGCGAATTCAACCCAGCGTACGTCTCCGCCCCACGGTTTGGCTTCCCGTCCTTTGCTCCCCGGGCTAATCAGACGGATCCCAATCTGGCTTACGTCTCAGCTTCTGGTTTCAACTTTTCGCCCCCTATTCCCGGGCTAACCTGAGAACCCCAAAGTGGCTTTCGTTTCCGCCTTGGCCTGCCCCCCGCGGCTTCAATTTCCCTAACAGTTTTCTCTACCCGGTATGTTTCCCCAAGCTTTCCTCCAACGATATTCCTCCCTCATTT
The DNA here is from genome assembly GCF_964237555.1 of Oryctolagus cuniculus. Lineage (NCBI taxonomy): Eukaryota > Metazoa > Chordata > Mammalia > Lagomorpha > Leporidae > Oryctolagus > Oryctolagus cuniculus. The sequence continues at coordinate 204,731 of NW_027208395.1, read as the reverse complement.
CTCCTGGCCTCTCCCCACAGTCCGCGTCCGAATCTGTTTGTTCTAGCTTTCACTTTCGCTTTCGACCTTAGAGATTTCTCCCAGCTTCCCCCCGTAGTCCGTATCCGAGTCTATGCCTAGGCTTTCAATAGCTTCTTCCGGCTCCTTTTTCGTCCGGCTTTTCCCTAGGCTGTTTCGAGTCTATGCCTAGGCTTTCAATAGCTTCTTCCGGCACCCTTTTCGTCCGGCTTTTCCCTAGGCTGTTTGCTAGTCTCTCTCTCTGGTATTTTCCTGCTTCTTCCCGTTTCTTCCCTCCTAAGTTTGCTATCCGTCCTAGGTTTCCTATCCGAGTTAGGTTTCCTATCCGAGTCACGTTTCTTCCCTCCTAAGTTTTCTATCCGTCCTAGGTTTCCTATCCGAGTCACGGCACCATTATGTCGCTCCCCCTCTTCGTGGAGGAGCAACACAGGACCCTGCGCTGTTCTCTCATCTGCTCGGCCCTCCCCGGGTTTTCTGCTGGTTCTTCCCGGGTTGGCTACTATCCCTTCCACCTCCGTGGAAGGGCAGTTCCCCCTGGCCGCATTCCCCACTTCCGCAGGGGAGCGGCACACCGCCGGCCGGTTCTCTCGGGGGCTGCACGGGTTCCCTTAGATGTTCCCCATAGATGTTCCCGGTGCATGCCGTCTCTCTCCTCCTTTATAGTCCTCCTCCGCCAATCCCAAATCGGCTGAGTACGCTGCTCTCCAATCAGGAGCAAGTCCTACAGTTAATTGGTTGAACTGGAGGCAGCTGTGCGGAAGCTGTTTACTTCTCTCCCAGCGCCATATTGTGGGAGAGCAGATGCATAGAATAAGTCCTAATTCGAGTAACTTAGTCTAGTCCGGATTGCTCCCCACAATATCTTCTTAGGAATTTATCAGTTTCTTTCAGTTTGTCAGATATTTTGCATTTAAGTTCTCTACATTCAGCATTCTTCTTGGAGGAAGTACGTATTTTATCTCATATTTTTTTTGACAGCAGAGTTAGACAGTGAGAGAGAGAGAGAAAGAGAGAAAAGTCTTCCTTTTTCCGTTGGTTCACTCCCCAAATGGCCGCTACCGTCGGCACGCTGCGCCAATCTGTAGCCAGGAGCTAGGTGCTTCCTCCTGGTCTCCCATGCGGGTGCAGGGCCCAAGCACTTGGGCCATCTTCCACTGCCTTCCCAGGCCACAGCATGCATGGAATGGAAGAGGAGCAACTGGGACAGAATCTGGCGCCCCAACTGGGTCTAGAACCGGGTGTGCCGGCGCCGCAGGCAGAGGATTAGCCAAGTGAGCCACGGTGCCGTCCCTTATCTGGTATTATTATGATACTCTGTTTTTAATTGTCTGACTTACATGTATGAGTTTGTCTTTTTTGCACATTCACTCCTTTTGTAGATGTATTTTCTTATTTTAAAGGCAGAAGAATGACAGGAAGACACACATACACACACAAAGACATACACAGGGGGTGGAGGGGGAGAAAGGTCATCTATCCACTGTTTCACTTCCCCAGTGACTGCAAAAGCCAGGGCTTGGCCAGGCAGGCCTAAGCCAAGATCCAGGAACTCCATCCTTGTTTCCCATAGGAGTGGCAGGGGCCCAAGTACTTGATGTACTTGATCCATCATCACCTTCTACTTCCCAGATGCATTAGCAGGAACCTGGATCAGGAGAAGAGGCAGGACTTGATCCCAGACACTCTAATATGGGATGCCAGCATTGGAAGCAGTAGCTTAATGTGCTGTGCCACAACACTGGCCCCATATAGTCTCTCTTGAATGAAAGGGTATATGGGCATGGAATTTTAGATGGACAATTTCTGTTAGTCCTTTTATGAAATTCTGACATGTAATTTTGTTTCCTGTCAGTCAAATTAATTCATTTTACCTTTATACTTAAACCATATTTTTTCTGTAAAATAGGAAAATCCTTAGTCATATCTCCTCTATTATTGACTCTTTCTCATCCTGTATTTTTAAAAAAAATCTCCTGGATTTCTTTTATTTTAGGACCTCCGTGCTAGTCTCCATGGTGGTGGTGGTCATAGTGGTGGTGGATGTTCTCTTTTTTCTTCTCTTCCTGCTTCTTTATTTTTTTCTGTCCTTCTGAGACTATAATAGAGCTTTAAAATAATTTACATATAGGGAAATTTGTCATTTATGTGTGGACAGTGTGATGAGTTTAGCAAATACATACAAATACTATTCAGATAACAACATATATAATAACAGTTTCATCACCAAGACTATTTCTTCTCACCTTACCTCTAGATCTGTACACTGGCAAATCTGTTTTCTGTGCCTATCAGTTTTTTACCTATTTTAGAACTTTAAAAAATGGAATCATGTGTTATATAGTCTGGCCTCTTTTTCTTAGCATAATGCATGTGAGAGCCATCTGTTACGTGTGTCTATAGTTTGTTAGAGTGGTTACTGCTACTGAGACAATACCATTCTGAATAATGCTGCCTAACTCACTCTGTGCCAATTGTATTTCTCAACTCAGATGGTGGGGACAGAAACTAAAGCTATTTATGTTCTTGTGTGTATACAAAAGATGAGCATTTTACTCATTCTTTATGAATATTTTTACTCTGGCTCAGGTACCCACCAGTCCATATTTGATAGATTTTATGGGGGTCCCCACGGAACCCAGAGGCCCTGTTTGGGCATCTTTCCTCTCTGATTCTGTTCCCTAGGCACTCTGGCTGTGTTTGCTTTCCTGGACTTCCAGTTCCACCAGCTTAACTCAGGTGCCTGGAATTTGCCTGCCTCTCCATGCATGCAGTACATTGTGGAAACTCTCTCCAGGGAGTATGAAATTCAAACATGGGGCTCACCTTGTTTGTTTTTCCATCTCAGGGTTTAGTGTCCTGCACTAATAGTGAATGTCTGACTGATTCTTTCATATTTTCAGGTTTTTTTTTTTTTCAGACGGGAGGGTAGATCTAGTCTGTCACTTCATTTTGGTCATACCTGAAATTGTGCTTTATGGTTTGAGTATATATATATATATACATATGTACACATATCTACATATATACATGCATATACACATATATATATATATATATATACATATATACACATATGTATATATATACACATTCATTCATTCAATTTAAAAGGAAGAGGGGGCAGAGAGAGAGAAAGAGAGAGAGAAAGAAAGAAAGAGTGAATTGATTTAATCCCATCTCACTTCCCAAATGCTCAGCATAGGCAGAGCAGGGGCAGGCTGTCTTAGAGCCAGGAACTTCAACTGGATCTCCCAGATGTTGCAGTGACCCAAGTACTTGAGCCATCTTCTGTTGCCTCCAGGGTGTGCATTAGCAGGACCCTGGATCAGGAGAAAAGGTAGGATTTGATCCCACGCACTCTGAAAATAGGATGCAGGCATCCCAAGTGGTGGTTTAATCCATTGTGCCACTATACCCACCACATGCACTTTCAGATATTATATTTTTAAAAATAAAAGCATTTTATTGACACATGTTTAGAAAGACATATCAATGCAATAGACTATTATATCCAAAATACACTCGAGTATGTACATATAAATTTAATATATGATAAAGGAGACCATTAATGTAAAAAAGCTGATTACTCAATGATATTGACGTAAATAAATTCTAAAAAATAAATTTGAACCATACTTGATAACCCAAGTCAAATTGTATTTCATGCATATCAACTATTTACACATAAGAAATAACACCTGAACTATACCAGCAGAAAGCATAAGTAAACATGTTGTAGTAATAGAATTGGGAAGATCTTCTAATAATGTTATAAAACCCAGAGACCATAAGTAAAAAAGATTGTTGAATTCAATCTCTATATCTTACATTTTGATTTCCTCAAATCACTATTTCATTTCTCCAGTTTATGGATTCTAGCCCTTCAAATATGTCTCCAGAGCTTATAAGTATTGTTGTATTGTCTTTTAAATAAATCATTTTCAGTTCTTGGTGCATGTATTCCTTATTTTTGTGGTGTTATTAATATTTAGTAGTTTATAACTGTATAATCTTTTAATTTCACTATAATTTTCCCATGAAAACAAATATATATATTTATCACATATATAAAATATTATTTACTTTTGCTTCTCTTAATAATTATACATGATTTTCAAGAATTTGTGGGATTATAAACTGGAATTCTGAAACCACATTTTTAGTGACTTGAGATTCAGTACTCTCAGAGATGCAAGTTTCCATCTACACACACCCATGCTGAATTCCAAGTTCACTGGTCAGAATTTTTATTATTTCTGTGTCATGGGTGATATGGTCACTCTGGCTCCCTGGTTTAGTTAGATTTACAGCTTCTCCACATGTAAGTGCCAAGTATCTCAACTCCTTGTAAGACAGAAATATTAAGTCTGTAGTTCCAAGTGTGTATAACTACCTTAGATAGTTTTGCAAATTTTTAATCCTTAACTCCTATTTACACTGTGATCTTTAAGCTTTATCATTTTTATGGATATTAGATGAAGTATTTCCTTTATCTGCAGTTGTGTACTGTTTTTTTAACACTCTTCTAAATGAAGAATGGAAAGGGAAATTTACTTTGCCAGCTAACTCTATCAGATTGTCAAGAAGTCAGTATAGATTTTTATTTACAAGTTGTTATCATTTATTTAACATGAATAAAAAGCTAAAAATTAAAGTACAAAGGTCAGAATCAGATATGAGAGTCAAATGTATACTTGATGTTTAGAAGTGATACGGGAATAAAGCAATCCTGTGCTTTCTTGATGCTCTTCTCACTGCAGTATTTGAAATTTGTGTGCTTTGTGAGTTTAGTATATAAGCTAATGAAAATGTTATTCATCTGTATTTTTGTTCAGTGACCTTTGGATGTTATTTTATCAGTAACTAGTCTTATAAAAGATAAAATACTGCTAATAAGATATATTGACTTTCAATCACAAACTTGATCAGCTTCCTTAGGATTAACTGGAGACATTATTTTCAATTTCTTTTAGGTCAAGATTAGAAGGTAGCACTCACACATATGCCAGCAAGTAAGTATATTAGAAGGCCATTTTAAGATACATGTTGAAAACTAAGAATAAATTGGTAATCCAGTTGATTTCTAATTTTTTTAAAAAATATTTATTTATTTTGAAATGAAGAGAAGAGAAGAGAGGAGAGGAGAAGAGAAGAGAAGAGAAGAGAAGAGAAGAGAAGAGAAGAGAAGAGAAGAGAAGAGAAGAGAAGAGAAGAGAAGAGAAACACTTCTAACTGCTGCTGGTTCACTCTCCAGATGGCCACAACAGCAAGCACTGGGCCATGCTGAAGCCAACAGCCAGGAGATTCATCTGGGTTTCCAATATGGGTGGCACAGGCCCAATCACTTGAGCCGTGTTCCATTGCTTTCTCTTGGCCATTATCAGGGAGCTGGATCGGAAGTGGAACAACCAGGATTTGAACTAGCATCCAAATGAGTTACCTGCATTGACAAGTAGCAGCTTCACCTGCCACACCATAATGCTGGCCCCAATTTCTAAATGTATTTGAATACCCTCAAGTGGTAAAATAATGCAGTGACAAGCAGATTATTAATACATGGTAGTTTAGGGGCCAGTGCCATGGAGCCGTAGGTTAATCCTCTGCCTGCAGTGCTGGCATCCCATGTGGGCACCAGTTCTAGTCCCGGCTGCTCCTCTTCCTATCCAGCTCTGTGGTATGGCCTGGGAAAGCAGTTAGAAGATGGCCCAAGTCCTTGGGCCCCTGCACCCACGTAGGAGACCGGGAAGAAGCTCCTGGCTCCTGGCTTCAGTTCGGCCCAGCTCTGGCTGTTGCAGCCATATGGGGAGTGAACCAGCAGATGGAAGACCTCTCTCTTTCTCTCTCTGCCTCTACATCTTTGTAACTCTGCCTTTCAAATAAATAAATAAAAATCTTTAAAAAATATATGGTAGTTTAGTTTCTAATAAATTAGTCATTCCTTCATTTAATGTTTATTGGAAGTCCAACCTGAGGAAACAAGGAATAAATTAGCTGCCTCTAACAAATAAACTAAGTACAATTAGTAAAGAAAAGAATATAAAGTGCCTAGAAATTACTCATCTTGGGTTATGCAAATATAGTACCTGGGTAAGCAAGCAAATACTTGAAATTTGATAGGTTGTGTCAGAATTATGAATCTAGATATATAAATTGCTATAATGGCTATGGGTTGAGGAGAACTAACTGTTCTATTTTTATCACCAGTAAATTGCATTGTGTCTCCATTAGTGTTTCTTTGCTTTTTAACATGTAAAAATTGTTTATTTTTATGGAAAACAGTGAAATATTTAAACATGTTTATTCAGTGTAAACTGATCAAAATAGATAATCAGTATTATTAGCTTTTCATTTCATTACCCTTTTGTTATGTTTGGTGAATACAAGCTTGTTTCCAGCTCTTCAATCCCATATGTAAAGTATATTGTGAACTACAGTCACTCCACTCCACTGTGGAACACTTCATGTCACTTCTTCTAGCTAAAATTTTCTGGTACCTATTATCCGCTTCCTTCTACACTCTTTCTAGTCTCTAGTAATCAGTATTATGAGATCATATTTACTTTTTAAAATTTCTACATATGAGAGAGAACTGTATTATTATCTTTCTGTGTCCTGGTAATTTTACTTAGTATAATGACCCCCTAGTTCCATCCAATATGCTGTGAATGGGATTCATTCTTTTTCAAGGGTGAATAATATTACATTGTGTATCCATACCACATTTATTTATTTAGCTATTCATCTGTTGTGGACTTCGACATTGATTCCATTGGCTTGACCATTGTGAATAATGATACAGTGAATGTTGAAGTACAGGTGTCTCTGTGATATGCTAGTTTAATTTCCTTCAGATATAGACCCAGAAGTGGGATACATAAGTCATGAGGTAATTCTGTGTTTAGTTTCTTGAGGACTCTGTATTGTTCTTCACAATGGCTGTTGTACTCTGCATTCCCTCTAAGGGGTGTAAATGTTCCCTTTTCCCTAAATCCTTGCCATTTGTTATTCTTATCTTTGTGATGAAAGCCATTCCAACAGGAGTGAGATGATATTTCATTCTAATTTTTTTAAAGGTTTACTTTATTTATTTGAGAGAGTTACATAGAGAGGTAGAGACACAGAGAGAGGTATTCCATCTGCTGGTTCACTCTCCAGATGGCTGAAACAGCTGGAGCTGCACTGATCCGAAGCCAGGAGCCAGGAGCTTCCTCTGGGTCTCCCACACAGGTGCAGGGGCCCAAGGATTTGGGCCATCTTCCACTGCTATCGCAGGCCACAGCAGAGAGCTAGATCAGAAGAGGAGCAGCTGGGACTAGAACCAGCGCCCATATGGGATGCCGGCTCTTCAGGCCAGGGCTTTCACCTGCTGCACCACAGCACCAGTCCCCTTCATTCTAATTTTTATTTGCATTTCCCTATTGGCTAATATAGTGAAGCTTTTTACACATTAGTTGACCATTTGTATTTTTCTGAGAAAAGTCTATTAAGATCTTTTGCCAATCATTAAACTGATTTTATGCTGAGTTTTTAATATATTTGATTAATAATTTTTCAGATGAATAGTTGGCAGCTATTTTCTTTCAGTTGTCCCTTGACTATCTTGATTGTTCTTTTCTTAGTTTGATATAATCCCAGTTTATTTTTGCCTTTGTTGCCTGTACTTTTGGAGTCTTATGCTTAAAGTCCTTGCCTACACCAGTGTTTTGAAGTTTCATCATATGTTTTCATCCTATATATTTCATATGTTTTCATCTTATATTCATAATTTCAGGTTTTAGATTTAGGTTTCTGATGCATTTTGAACTTACCTGGCATGAGAGTTGTATGTGAAGGGATTCAATCTTCTGCTATGGATATTCTGTTTTCCAGAACCATTTAGTAAGAGATTGTGTTTTCTTCTATGTATGTTTTTGGCACTTGTGCTGAGAATTAGTTGGCTGAAGGTAAATGGCCTTACTTGTGAAATCTCTATTATTTTCCATTAGTGTGTGTGTCTTTTGTATCAGCACCATGCTATTTTGTTTACAATTACTCACTAGAGTTTCTTGAATTCCCATATTGCGATGCCTCAAACTTTTTGTTTATGATTTATTTCTTTGGGTAGTCAGGGTCTTTTACGGTTCTGCACTAATTTTAGTATTTTGTATAGTTCTTTAAAAATTATTATTGATATTTTAATGGGTATAACATTGGATCTGTGAATCACATTGGTAGTCATGGACATTTCAAGAATATAAATGCCTCCAATACATAAACATGTGAAACCTTTCCTCTTTTTATCTTTTCAATTTCTTTCATTAATATTTTGTAAAAATGATTGTAGCAGTTTTCACATACTTGATATAAATTTATGCTAAGGTTTTTTTAAGCTATTATGAATGAAACTGGATTTATGATTTATTTTTCAGTGAGTTTGTTACTTGTATATAAAAATGCTGTCGATTTTGCATGTTGATTTTGGATTATGAAGCTTTCCTGAATTCATTTCTTAGATGTAATGGTCTTTGTGTGGCGTCTTTAGGTTTAAATATGTAGAGAATGATGTCATCTGAAAATAGGCACAATTTGAATTCCTCATTTTCAATTTGTATGCCTTTTCTGCCTCTTTCTTTTTGACAAAATCTAGCATTATATTGAACAGGGGAAGTAAGACTATACATTCGTGTCTGGTTTCAGATGCCAGAGTAATACTTTGTTTTACGCATTTAATGTGGCATTAGCTATCTTTGTGTTATATATGTCCTTTATTATGTGGTGCTATGTTCCCTCTAAACCCAATTTGTTGCCTATTGTTATATAAATTTAGTCTTTTATTCTGTTGATGTCCTGCATTATATTTATTGATTTCCTTTTGTTAGCCATCATTGCATCTCTGGGGGAAATCCCACTTGCTCATGATAAATCATGTTTTTGATGTCTTGTTTGATTTGATTTGCTGGTATTTTGTTAACAGTTTTGAATCTCTGGTTATCAAGGAGATTGGTTTATATATAGTTTTGTTCTTTTGTTGCATACTTGTCTGGATTTGGTGTCAAGGTAATAATACTGGCCTTGAAAAATGTGTCTGTGTTTGCTCCTTTAATTAAAAAAATATTTTGAGTAGAATTGGTGTTACTTCTTACTTCAAAGTTTGGTTGAATACAGCATGAAAGTAATCTGGTCCTTGGCTTTTCTTCATTTGTAGACATTTTATTATTGATTTGATAACACTACTCATTATTGGTCTGTTTAGGTTTCCTCTGTTTTAATGATTGAAATTTGGTGGGTTAAATATGTCCAGCAATGTATCCATTTCTTTTTTTTAAAGATTTATTTTTTATTTATTTGAAAGAGTTGCAGAGAGCGGTAGAGACAGAGGGAGAGGTCTTCAATCTGCTGGTTCACTCCCCAGATGGCTGCAATGGCCAGAGCTGTGCCAATCTGAAGCCAGGAGCTAGGAGCTTCTTCCACGTCTTGCATGTGGGCACAGGGGCCCAAGGACTTGGGCCATCTTCTACTGCTATCTCAGGTCATATCAGAAAGCTGGATCAGAAGAGGAGCAGCTGGGACTCGAACCAGCACCATATGGGATTTCTGTGGTGTCAGTTGTGATAGTTCCTTTTCAGCTGTCATTTTATCTATACATGCTATGCCTTTTCCTTTCTTGGTTAGTTTAGCTAAAGCCTTGTTGATAATATCTATCCTGTCAATAATCCAACTCTTTGTTTCACTGTTCTTCTTTCATTTATTTCTACTTTGATATGTGTTATATATTTTATTATACTAAATTTTAGTTCAGTTTGGTTTTGCTTTTCTAGGATGTGGAGTTGTGACCCAAGATTGTTTATTTGAAATCTTTCTATTTATGTAGATGCCTATTGTTATACAATTCCCTCCTCATACTGCTTTTGCTATATCTTATAAGTTCAATATATTGTGTGTCCATTTCTGTTTAGTTCAAGGACATTTTAATTTCTGAAATGACATTTTGTTTCAAAAGTATCTTTTCCAGGCTTTATGTTTTAATTTTTAAATTTTCTTTTGCTTTTTTATTTCTAGTTTTATTCCACGCTGGTCACAGAAGATACACAATATTATGTCAGGGTTTTTGAATTTGTTGAGTTGTTTTAGGGCCTACAACATGGCCTATCCTAGAGAATATTCTGGTGAAACTAATATACATTATAAAGGTGTTGAATAAAATGTTCTGTGAATGTCTGTTAGGTGCATGTGGTTTTTATTGTTGACTCTTTGTGTAGATGATCTGTCCATTGGAGAACATGGGGTGATGAAATCCCCCACTGTCATTGCATTGGAATTCGTCTGTCTATTAATATTTGTTTTATAAAATTGAGTTTTCTGGATTTAGGTGTGCATATATATATATATATAAAATGTTTAAATGTATACATATATTTGTTGAATCAATCCCTTGATCATTGTGTTGCGAATTTGTCTCTTTTTACAGTTTTTGCCCAAAAGTTTGTTTTATCTGATATAAATGTAGCTACTGTTGTCTTTTTTATTTCTGTTTGTGTAGAATATCTCAGGTCTTACAGGGTATGTGCTGGTTAGGCTGCAATGTGGGCTGGTAGTTGACCAGCTTGAAGCAGATAGGGCCCTCCAGATCCCGCCAATAAGTGTGAGTTACTCCAGAGATTGTAACACTAACAGCCACAATACAAAAGCCATGAAATATGTAAGGGATTATCTCTGGTCTCAGTGACACTGAGGCTTGTGCTCAGGCTACCCTGTACCTTTAACAAAGAGATGCAGAAAGGGACTTACTCATGTCTGGTCCTCTGGGTTTGTGTTTCAGGTGCTTTAGGCACTGAGTCCTGAGAAACACAGGAGGAACTTCCTTAGATCATACACAGGCGCTGTGCCTGCAATTACACAGCTTCAGGGTGCTGAAGGGCCTGCTCTTTGCTGTGTGGATTTCTGTGACTCCAAAGGCTTCTGATGGCAGTGGAGATGCCTGCTGCTCCGTAAGATGAAATGGAGTTTAGTAGTGGCTGTGCTCCAGTGGCTCAGGTCTAGGGCTTTGTTGAGGGAGGTAAAATGTATATGCATTTTTGGAGAGAAGCAGTGTTAGCTTTCTAGAGTAAATTTAAAGACAGTGAGGACTGTAGAATTTTCCTGTAGTTATGGCTGCCAGTCTGTGGCAGTGACTGGATTTGTGGAGCTCTCTGTTTACTTTTTGTCAGTAAGGTGGAGTTCCCCAGACCTAGGAGCCACAGGTAAGAGTTGTGGCATGCTTTGTTCCTCCATGCTGGGTTTCTGAGTCTCTGTTCTGTTTAGAGTCCTGGTTACTTACCGATTGGATTTTTCCCTTCAGTCTTCTGGAAGTGCAGTCCCTTCTTTGGTCTGGTTCTTCTTTGTCTCCCATTCTTTATATTCTGTCTCTGAATTTCTCCATGTTTCTTAGTTTGTCTTCCACCTATCATTTTTGTGGTGTTTTCTATAAACAATTTTAAATTCAGAAAGTCTTTTTTTCAGGGATTTTATTTCTTATTTAATAGATTATGTTCCCTTTTTTAACTTCTATAGAAATGTAAGCTTTTTTTTTCAAGTTTTCCTCTTCTTATATTTTTTTACTTTCATGTTATCTCTTAGAGGCTTTTCCTCTTTAAGTCATTAAGTGGCAATGATTGTCTCTTGAGAATTCTGCATGTCCTATATTGCAGATGATGTCTTGTTGTGGAGCTTATATTTTGTCTTCCAGTTTTCACAAAAATGAGTGTTCATGGGGAGCATGAATTAGTGTTCTGGGTCTGTACTTGGAAAAGACTTATGGTTCCTAATTTATCACGTATTGTATTTCCATATGTATCCCTTAGCTGATTTAAATAGCTATACTATAGCTTGTGAGACATAAGAATATCCTCCATTTAATACACTAAAGTGGAATAAATCTTTAAAAACAAGTTTTACTGTTAACTCTCATAATACAACTCTCTGAGGGCAGAGGTCCTGCATGGGAAGTTAGTGCACAGTGACTCCTGTTTTTGATCAACACACTTATGTATGATGTCAGTGATCACCCAAAGCTCTTGACATGAGATGCCTAGGCTATGGAGTTCTTCTAAGTCCACAAACTCCATCAGTATTTAGACAAGGTCATCAGCAAAATGGAAGTTCTCTCCTTCCTTCAGAGAAAAGTACCTGCTTCTTTGATGACCACTTCCTTCATGTAGGATGCTTTTTGCCACAGTGTCTTGGCTTTCCATGCCTGAAATGCTTTCATGGGATTTTCAGCCAGACCAGAATGCCTTAAGGGCTGATTTGAGGTCAGAGTGCTACTTAAAGTGATAGTCATTATATGAGTCTGCTGTGTGGACTGCTTCCCAGGTTGGAGCCCTTGCTCCCTTTTAAATCTATCTATTATTGTTACCAAACACTTAATCCTATCCATATGATCACTTTAACACTTAAAATGCTATTTTACCACCCAGCTTAAGGGGATTTGGGGGCCCCATGGCAAGTTTTTAAACTGTACCCTTAGAAGTAAGTCCATAGGAATGCATGCAGAACTATACGGTTTTACAGGTACAAACTTCATACATTTCATAATTACAACTTTAGGAACATGGTGATTCTTCCTACCATGCCCACCCTCCCACCCATATTCCCATCACCTTCCTCCTCCCTGTCTTATTCCCAATCTTATTTTTCACTAAGATCTATTTTCAATTAACTTTGTACACATATGATTGTCTCTGTTAAGTAAAGAGTTCAACAGATAGTATGAAAAAAAAACTGTTCCTCTATAGTCTAGACAGGGGCTGTTCAATGTCATTGCTTCTCGAAGTGTCAGTTTTACTTCTACAGATCTTTTTAAAAAAATTTGTCACAATTTTATGAAATGTGGAATAGGATGGGGAATTAATCTGCTAGCACATTCTTCTTTCTTATCTAGCAGTCAGTGCAGTCACAACCTATAGTTATTTATTTCTTAATGGATTAAACATCAGGTTTCAACAAAGCCTGAAGAAGACTTTCAAATTCACGCAGGTATTCTATGCTGGGAAGTAGCAAATCTGTTTTCCTGCTCTGCTTCCTAGTTGCTTATTTGCATATCCTAATTTAGCAATTAAAATGCTCAAAAAGAGTTATAAAAGAGTTATTACAGGTTATAAGATATTGAATATTCATTCTTTATGGTCTTTATTTGTTAATATTATTTTGGAAGCATTAATTTTACTCTCATTTTGATACAGATCAGAAAGCAGCAGCCATGCTGTTACCAGCAAGTAAGTAAATTAGGAGGTATTTCTTAGAATCAGTGTGTGCTAAAAATCAAGATAAATACTAATAATTAAGAATTAATTGCACCATAAGTTTTAAAATTATACATCTAAAAACAACCTAGTTGTTCTTGCCAATCCAGGCATAAGTGAATACTTGTTTAAATGTATCTCTCTTTTCTTTCCTTCAGCTTATTAAATAGTGTATTGGGAGCTTAGATTTGGGAAATAATTGGATAAGTGAGTGATGGAATATGGTCATGCATAAGAAGAATCCTTCTGTACTTTTATCCTTGTGTTCACATAGGAAATGTTTACTTCTTTATTTGGTGTCTCTTCAAGTAGAATCTCAATATGTACACTCATGAACAACTGAGTCAATGTCTTTCCCAATCAGTTGAGAAGAATTTTCCCAATAAAAAACATTATAAGGGACTAAGAATTCTATGCATTCCCAAGTCTCTCAGTCTTACAAAGTAGTATTCACTAGATCCCTTTCCATTCCCTAAAAGGTGCATGTCTCTGTCTAATAATCTGAATAAGATTATAATTTCTCAGCCCCAACAGTGATGGGGTTTGTGTCTTTCTGCAGGTGTAAAATATTTTGTATTTTCCCACCTAGGTTCTCTGATTTACAGTCCTTATTTTTCTGTTTAGGGGACTGATGATATTTCTTCTAGGTTTCTCCAGGTTCACTACCATTCCAAAGCACATCAAATCTACAGGGCAAGCTCTCTAAGCAGCACACCTAGATTGTATGGTATCATTTATTCCAGAAATTTCCCCTTTGAGTAAGAATGTTTAAATCTCTTATCCTTGATCTCTTCTCATTGTGATCTTTTCTTTACTCTTAAACTTTGGAATTAGTTTCATCAAACTAATAATATTGATTTTTGTTATCCCTGTCATTATTTTGAGAAAAAGAGTTGTCACACAGTGCTTGAACACAGCATGTCTCAAGGTTCTTTTCCTCACCATGGGCCTGATTAATTAGTATTCTACCATTTCGGAAAAAGACCAGGTTTATCTTCCTCAGCATTGTATAAACAGCATGTAGCATCATATTTGGATTGTGCTGAATCATCAATAAATATTTGTTGAATGAATGACTACCATTGATCCTCACACACATGGGGTAGACAAACAAAAACACAAAGTTATATGGGTATGCATTCACAAGTGCAGACAAGTAACATACAAACCACATATCTTCGATATTATAATTTCCCTCATTTTTCCTATCTTTTTGTAATATCAGTGATCCTGAAACCTTGTTAACATAACTAAACACTTCTAGAATTCTTATTCAGTTATATCAAATGAGGGATGATAACATCCCCCATAGGAGAATGTTGACCCACTGGCTAGTCTTCTTGGTTAACATGCTGAGGAAAACATTTTTAGGGTAATTATGTAATTTTTAATCATATCACTTGAAACTGATGCTGTGGTTAATTGACATAATATCCACTATAGTTTTCAGATCATATGTTTAGAATACTTGCATGGAAAGTCAGTGGGAAAGGTTGTTGAAGCCAAAAAATGCAGAGATTGGATGAATTTCGGTGATATTAGTACTGTCTTAATACAATTAACCTTTTAAATGTCTAAATTCTATCAACATTTCAAATCATTTCCTAAGTAACAGAAGAATTTTAAATCATTTAATAAAAAACTTTATATATTAATTTCCAATACTTCTCTAATTTGGCTTTTAGCTTCCAGGTTTTTATCCACAGGACCCAACCTTTGATTAGTCACCATCATTATTAAGACTGTATATTCAATAATTTTTATAAGATGTTTATCAACTGCATCACTCACCTGTTCATTCTTGAATATAATTATTTTTAATTCTTGGTTAATTTCCTGAAGTAAAACACTTGATATTTGTTAGTATCTATTTTTTTAACTTTTATTAAATGAATATAAATTTCTACAGTATAGCTTATGGATTACAATGGCTTCCCCCCCCATAACTTCCCTCCCACCCGCAACCCTCCCCTTTCCCACTCCCTCTCCCCTTCCATTCACATCAAGATTCTTTTTCAATTCTCTTTATATACAGAAGATCAGTTTAGCATATATTAAGTAAAGATTTCAACAGTTTCCACCAACATAGAAACACAAAGTGAAAAATACTGTTTGAGTACTAGTTACAGCATTAAATCACAATGTACAGCACATTAAGGACAGAGATCCTACATGAGGAGTAAGTGCACAGGACTCCTGTTGTTGACTTAACAAATTGACACTCTTGTTTATGGCATCAGTAATCACACTAGGCTCTTGTCATGAGTTGCCAAGGCTATGGAAGCCTTTTGAGTTCACCAACTCTGATCATATTTAGGCAAGGTCGTAGTCAGAGTGGAAGTTCTCTCCTCCCTTCAGAGAAAGGTACCTCCTTCTCTGATGACCTATTCTTTCCACTAGGATCTCACTCGCGGAGATCTTTCATTTAGGTTTCCCCCCCCCCCGGAGTGTCTTGGCTTTCCATGCCTGAAATACTCTCATGGGCTTTTTAGCTGGATCCGCATGCCTTAAGGGCTGATTCTGAGTCCAGAGTGCTGTTTAGTGCATCTGCCATTCTATGAATCTGCTGTGTATCCCGCTTCTGATATTGGATTGTTCTCCCCCTTTTTTCTTCCATCAGTTAGTATTAGCAGACAGTAGTCTTGTTTATGTGATCCCTTTGGTTCTTAGTCCTATCATTATGATCAATTGTGAACAGAAATTGATCACTGGGACTAGTGAGATGGCATTGGTACATGCCACCTTGATGGGATTGAATTGGATTCGCCTGGTATGTTTCTAACTCTACCATTTGCAGCAAGTCAGCTTGAGCATGTCCCAAATTGAACATCTCTTCCTTCTCTTATTGCCACTCTTATATTTAACAGGGATCACTTTTCAATCAAGTTTCAGCACTTAAGAATAACTGTGTATTGATTACAGTATTCAACCAAATGTATTAAGTAGAATAAACAAAAAAAATACTAAGAGGGACAACGTATTAAGTTGTTCATTAACAGTCAGGGCAAGGGCTGATCAAGTCACTGTTTCTCATACTGTCCTTTTCTCTTTAACAGGTTTCCTTTTTGCTGCTCGGTTAGTTGTCACCCATCAGGGAGAACATATGCTATTTGTCCCTTTGGGACTGGCTTAGTTCACTCAGCATGATGTTTTCCAGATTCCTCCATCTTGTGGCAAATGACTGGATTTCGTTGTTTCTTACTGCGGTATAGTATTCTAAAGAGTACATATCCCATAATTTCTTTATCCAGTCTACTGTTGATGGGCATTTGGGTTGGTTCCAGGTCTTAGCTATTGTGAATTGAGCTGCAATAAACATTAAGGTGCAGACAGATTTTTTTGTTTGCCAATTTAATTTGCTTTGGGTAAATTCCAAGGAGTGGGATGGCTGGGTTGTATGGTAGAGTTATATTCAGGCTTCTGAGGAATCTCCAGACTGGCTTCCATAGTGGCTTGACCAGTTTGCATTCCCACCAGCAGTGGGTTAGTGTCCCTTTTTCCCCACATCCTCTCCAGCATCTATTGTTGGTAGATTTCTGAATGTGAGCCATTCTAATTGGGGTGAGGTGAAACCTCATTGTGGTTTTGTTTGCATTTCCCTGATTGCTAGTGATCTTGAACATTTTTCATGTCTCTGCTGGCCATTTGGATTTCCTCTTTTGAAAAATGTCTATTGAGGTCCTTGGCCCATCTCTTAAGTGGGTTGTTGGTTTTGTTTCTGTGGAGTTTCTCGATCTCTTTGTAGATTCTGGTTGTCAACCCTTTATCTGTTGCATAGTTTGCAAATATTTTTCCCATTCTGTCAGTTGTCTCTTCACTTTCCTGACTGTTTCTTTTGAAGAACAGAAACTTCTCAAATTCATGCAATCCCAAATGTTAATCTTTGCTTTGGCTGCCTGTGCTTCCGGGGTCTTTTCCAGAAACTCTTTGCCAGTACCTATATCTTGCAGGGTTTTTCCAATGCTCTCTAATAATTTGAATGTGTTGGGTCATAGATTTAAGTCTTTAATCCATGTTGAGTGGATTTTTGTGTAAGGTGTAAGGTAGGGGTCTTGCTTCATGCTTCTGCACGTGGACTTCCAGTTTTCCCAGTACCGTTTATTGAATAGACTGTCCTTACTCCAGGGATTGGTTTTGGATCCATGATCAAATATAAGTTGGCCGTAGAGTTTTGGATTGATTTCTGGTGTTTCAATTCTGTTCCATTGGTCTATCCATCTGTTTCTGTACCAGTACCATGCTGTTTTCATAACAAGTGCCCTGTAGTATGTCCTGAAATCTGGTCTTGTGATGCCTCCGGCTTTGTTTTTGTTGTACAAGATTGCTTTAGCTATTCGAAGTCTCCTGTGTCTCCATATGAATTTCAGCATCATTTTTTCCAGATCTGAGAGGAAGGTCTTCAGTATCTTGATTGGTATTCCAATGAATGTATAAATTGCTTTTGGGAGAATGGACAATTTGATAATATGGATTCTTCCATTCGATGAGCATGGAAGATTTTTCATTTCTTGGTATCCTCTTCTATTTCTTTCTTTAAGGTTTTGTAATTTTCATCATAGAGATCTCTGACGTCCTTGGTTAAGTTTATTCCAAGGTATTTGATTGTTTTTGTGACTGTTGTGAATGGGATTGATCTTAGAATTTCTTCCTCAGCCATGGCATTGCTTGTGTATACAAAGGCTGTTGATTTTTGTGCATTGATTTTATATCTTGCTACTTTGCCGAACTCTTCTATGAGTTCCAATAGTCTCTTAGTAGAGTTTTTTTTATGTCCCCTAGGTAAAAAATCATATCATCTGCAAAGAGGGTTAGTTTGAGTACTTCCTTCCCAATTTGCATCCCTTTAATTTCTTTTTCTTACCTAATAACTCTGGCTAAAACTTTCAGAACTATATTGAATAGCCATGGTGAGAGTGGGCATCCCTGTCTGGTACCAGATCTCAGTGGAAATGCTTCCAGCCTTTCCCCATTCAATAGGATGTTGGCTGTGGGTTTTTCATAAATTGCTTTGATTGTATCGAGGAATGCTCCTTCCATACCCAGTTTGCTTAGAGTTCTCATCGTGAAAGCGTGTTGTATTTTATCAAATGCCTTCTCTGCATCAATTGAGATAATCATGTTTTTTCTTCTGCAGTCTGTTAATGTGGTGTATCACATTGATTGTTTTGCACACATTAAACCATCCCTGCATGCCAGGGATAAATCCCACTTGGTCTGGGTGGATGATCTTTCTGATGTGTTGTTGCATTCTATTGGCCAGAATTTTATTGAGGATTTTTGCATCTATGTTCATCAAGGATATTGGTCTGTAATTCTCTTTCAATGCTGCATCTTTTTTCCGGCTTAGGGATTAAGGTGATGCTGGCTTCATAGAAAGAATTTGGGAGCATTCCCTCTTTTTCAATTGTTCTGAATAGGTTGAGAAGAATTGGAGTTAGTTCTTCTTTAAATGTCTGGTAGAATTCAGCAGTGAATCCATCTAGTCTTGGGCTTTTCTTTGTTGGGAGGGCCTGTATTACTCTTTCAATTTCTGTCTCAGTTATGGATCTGTTTAGGTTTTCGATGTCTTCCTGGTTCAATTTAGGTAGGTTGCATGTGTCCAGGAATCTATCCATTTCTGATAGTTTTCCCTGTTTGCTGGCATACAAGTCCTTGTAGTAATTTCTGATGATTCTTTTTATTTCTGTGGTGTCTGTTATGTTTTCTTTGTCCTCTCTGATTTTGTTGTTTTGGTTCTTTTCTCTTCTTTTTTTAGTTAGTTGGGCCAATGGGGTGTCAATTTTGTTTATTTTTTTTCTTTTTTTTAAACTTTTATTTAATGAATATAAATTTCCAAAGTACGATTTATGCATTACAATGGCTTCCCCCACATACCGTCCATCCCACCCACTACCCTCCCCTTTCCCACTCCCTCTCCGCTTCCATTCACATCAAGATTCATTTTCGATTATCTTAATATACAGAAGATCAGCTTAGTATACATTAAGTAAGGATTTCAACAGTTTACTCTCACACAGAAACATAAAGTGAAAAATAATAGATGATTTTTTTAAATGATGATGAAATCAGATCAGACCTATTGTCATGTTTAATCCCAGTGAGAGTCAAGTTGGGAGTTGACAATTTCTTTTTTCTTTTTTTTTTTTTTTTACAGAGGATCAGTTTAGTATACATTAAGTAAAGATTTCAACAGTTTGCACTCCCATAGAAACACAAAGTGAAATATATTGTTTGAGTACTCGTTAATAGCAGTAAATCTCAATACACAGCACATTAAGGACAGAGATCCTACATGAGGAGTAAGTGCACAGTGACTCCTGTTGTTGACTTTACCAATTGACACTCCTGTCTATGGCATCAGTAGTCTCCCTATGCTCCAGTCATGAGTTTCCAAGGCTATGGAAGCCCTCTGAGTTCTCCAATTCTTATCTTGTTTAGACAAGGTCATAGTCAAAGTGGAGGTTCTCTCCTCCTTTCAGAGAAAGGTACCTCCTTCTTTGAAGACCTGTTCTTTCCACTGGGATCTCACTCACAGAGATCTTTTGCCAGAGTGTCTTGGCTTTCCATGCCTGAAATACTCTCATGGGCTTTTCAGCCAGATCCGAATGCCTTTAGGGCTGATTCTGAGGCCAGAGTGCTGTTTAGGACATCTGCCATTCTATGAGTCTGCTGAGTATCTCACTTCCCATGTTGGATCACTCTCCCCTTTATTTATTCTTTCGGTTATTGTTAGCAGGTACTAGACTTGTTTATGTGCTCCCTTTGACTGTTAGTCCTTTCATTATGATCAATTGTGAACTGAAATTGATCACTTGGACTAGTGAGATGGCATTGGTACATGCCACCTTGATGGGATTGAATTGGAATCCCCTGGTATGTTTCTAACTCTACCATTTGGGGCAAGTCATCTTGAGCATGTCCCAAATTATACATCTCTTCCCTCTCTTATTCCCACTCTTATGTTTAACAGGGATCACTTTTCAGTTAATTTTCAACACTTAAGAATAACTGTGTATTAATTACAGAATTAAACCAGTCATATTAAGTAGAACAGACAAAAAAAAACTACTAAGAGGGATAATGTATTAAGTTGTTCATTAACAGTCAGGGCTATGCTGATCAAGTCACCATTTCTCATAGTGTCCATTTCACTTCAGGAGGTTTCCTTTTTGGTGTTCAGTCAGTTGTCACCGATCAGGGAGAACATATGGTATTTGTCCCTTTGGGACTGGCTTACTTCACTTACCATGATGTGTTCCAGATTCCTCCATTTTGTTGCAAATGACTGGATTTCCTTTTTTCTTACTGCAGTATAGTATTCTAAAGAATACATATCCCATAATTTCTTTATCCAGTCTACTGTTGATGGGCATTTAGGTTGGTTCCAGGTCTTAGCTATTGTGAATTGTGCTGCGATAAATATTAGGGTGCAGACCGCATTTTTGTTTGCCAATTTAAACTCCTTTGGGTAAATTCCAAGGAGTGGGATGGCTGGGTCGAACGGTAGGGTTATCTTCAGGTTTCTGAGGAATCTGCAGACTGACTTCCATAGTGGCTTGACCAGTTTGCATTCCCACCAGCAGTGGGTTAGTGTCCCTTTTTCCCCACATCCTCGCCAGCATCTGTTGTTGGTAGATTTCTGAATGTGAGCCATTCTAACCGGGGTGAGGTGAAACCTCATTGTGGTTTTGATTTGCATTTCCCTGATTGCTAGTGACCTTGAACATTTTTTCATGTGCCTGTTGGCCATTTGGATGTCCTCTTTTGAAAAATGTCTATTGAGGTCCTTGGCCCATCTCTTAAGTGGGTTGTTGGTTTTGTTTTTGTGGAGTTTCTTGATCTCTTTGTAGATTCTGGTTATTAACCCTTTATCTGTTGCATAGTTTGCAAATATTTTTTCCCATTCTGTCGGTTGTCTCTTCACTCTCCTGACTGTTTCTTTTGCAGTACAGAAACTTCTCAATTTGATGCAATCCCAATAGTTAATTTTGGCTTTGACTGCCTGTGCCTCCCGGGTCTTTTCCAGAAACTCTTTTCCTGTGCCAATATCTTGAAGGGTTTCTCCAATGTTCTCTAGTAACTTGATGGTGTCAGGTCGTAGATTTAGGTCTTTAATCCATGTTGAGTGGATTTTTGTGTAAGGCGTAAGGTAGGGGTCTTGCTTCATGCTTCTGCACATGGAAATCCAGTTTTCCCAGCACCATTTATTGAATAGACTGTCCTTGCTCCAGGAATTGGTTTTAGAACCTTGATCAAATATAAGTTGGCTGTAGATGTTTGGGTTGATTTCTGCTGTTTCAATTCTGTTCCATTGGTCTATCCATCTGTTTCTGTACCAGTACCATGCTGTTTTGCTTAAAACTGCCCTGTAGTATGTATTTTTTTCAAAAATCCAGCTCCTTATTTGTCTGATTTTTTGTAATTTCTTTTGGATTCAATCCTGTTTACTTCTTCTCTGATTTTTATTATTTCTCTTCTACTACTAGATTTGGGTCTGGTTTGCTGCATTTTGTCTAGATTCTCTAGAAGCATTGAAAGTTCATCTATTTGGTGCCTTTCCAATTTCTTGATGTAGGCACCTATTGATATAAACTTTCCTCTTAACACTGGTTTTGCTGCGTCCCATAAGTTTTGGTATGTTTTGCTGTTATCCTCAGTTACTTCCAGAAAATTTTTGATTTTTCTTTTAATTTCTTCTATGACCCATTGCTCATTCAGCACCATGTTGTTCAATCTCCATGTGTTTGCATATGCTCTAGAATTCCTGAGTTGCTAATTTCCAGCTTCATTCCTTTATGGTCTGAGAAGCTGCATGGTATGATTCTAATTCTTTTGAATTTGCTGAGACTTGCTTTATGGCCTACTATGTGGTCAATCCTAGAGAAGGTTCCATGTACTGCTGAGAAGAATGAAATGCTTTATGTGTAGGATGAAAGGTTCTGTAGATATCTGTTAGATCCATTTGGGCTGTAGTGTCATTTAAATCTACTGTCTCCTTGTTGATCTTCTGTCCTGTTGATCTGTCTATTTCTGAGAGTGGAGTATTGAAGTCCCCCAGTACTATTGTATTGGGGTCTAAGTCTCCCTTTAAGTCCCTTAATAAATCTTTTAAATGAAGCAGTGCCCTGTAATTAGGTGCATATACATTGATAATTGTTATATCTTCCTGTTGAATTGATCCCTTCATCATGATATAGTGTCCCTCTTTGTCTCTCTTAACAGTTTTTGTATTAAAGTTTATGTTGTCCGATATTAAGATGGCTACGCCCGCTCTCTTTTCATTTCTGTTGGCATGGTATATCTTTTTCCAGCCTCTCACTTTCAGTCTGTATGCATCTTTGTTGGAAAGATGTGTTTCTTGTAAGCAGAAATTAGATGGGTTTTGTTCCTTAACCCAGTCATCCAATCGGTGTCTTTTAACTGGATAGTTCAGGCCATTAACATTCAATGTAACTAATGATAAGTGGTAACTTTGCCCTGCCATTTGCCAAAGATATTTTCTAATATATGTTTTGAACTTCCTGTGATCTTTTGCTTGAGTATTCCTTCGTTTACCTTCTTTCATATTGACGACCGTGTTTCTGTGTTTCTGTGTGTAACACATCTTTAAGCACCTTTTGCAGGGTTGGACGAGGGGCGAGAAATTCTTTCAATTTCTGTTTGTTGTGAAAGGTCTTTATTTCACCTTCATTCACAAATGAGAGCTTTGCAGAATATAATATTCTGGGCTGGCAGTTTTTCTCTCTTAGTACCTGGGCTATATCTCGCCATTTCCTCCTAGATTGTTGGGTTTCTGATGAGAAGTCAGCTGTGAGTCTGATTGGAGATCCTCTGAGCGTAATCTGACGTTTCTCTCTTGCACATTTTAGGATCTTTTCTTTATGTTTCACTGTGGTGAGTTTGATTACAACATGACGTAGTGAGGATCTCCTTTGGTCACGTTTATTAGGGGTTCCATGAGCTTCCTGTACTAGAATGTCTCTGTCCTTCTCCAAACCTGGGAAATTTTCTGCTAGCATCTCACTAAAAAGGTCTTCTAATCCTTTATCCCTCTGCATGCCTTCAGGAACTCCTAGAACCTGAATGTTGGTTTTTTTTAATAGTATCCTGAAGATTCCTGAAAATATTTTTTTAGATTTCTAATTTCCTCTTCTTTTCTTTGCTCTGACTGTATATTTTCCTGTTCTCTGTCTTCTAAGTCCAGTATTTTCTCTTCTGCTTCACTCATAATGTTTTTAAGGCTCTCTAATGTGTTTGTCATTTGATCATTTGAATTCTTCATTTCATTATGATTTCTCATCACTATCACAGTTTCCTGTTGTACTAGTTGTTCCGTTTCATTTTGATTCCTCCTTAATATTTCATTTTCATGAGAGAGATTTTCTATCTTGTCCATTAAGGATTTCTGTAGTTCAAGAATTTGTTTTCATGAACTTCTTAATGTCCTTATCAATTTTTTGAGATCCGCTTCTTGCATTTCTTCTATCTCATCATCTTCATAATCTTGAATTGGGGTGCCTATTTCATGTGGGGGCATCATAGTTTCTTCCTTGTTCTTGTTACCTCAGTTTTTGCGTTTGTTGTTTGTCATATTGGAGATATTCTTTGGTTTCTTCGGTGTGGTGTTTCTTCTCGTTATACTGTGACTCTAGATTAAATGGACTGTCTGCTTTTGATGGATCCGTAGAGGCTGTGATGGATGTGGCCAGAGAGCTCTGTTTGGTTCTTCAAGGTTAAGGGTGTGCCAAAGGTGCCTCACCCAGTTTGTTCTCTCACTTGCTTGCTCTCTCTCTCTCTCTCTCTTTTATGACTCAGTTGGAAAGTAATTCCACACGGCTGAGTGGGATTGAGGGTAGTTGATGTATGAAATCTGGCCCCTGTGGGTATTTGTCTGCTTACCCCTGGGACCACAGAAAGAGTTTATGCAGCTCTCAGTGTGGTCTCAAGTTTCTCCACAGTCTCTCACCAGTGTGCCCCGGTTACCATGTTTGTGTACTCGGTGAGTTCTCTCCCCCCCCTCAGATTTTCACAGTCTCTGTTCATTAGCTCCACACTTTCACTAACTAGGTCTTAACTTCCTGTTATTTCTCCCCACCAGAGTCAGGTTTTTCTGCTTGGCTAATGGCAGGCACCTCTCTACATACGTAAAATGGCGCCTGCTCTTTGTCTTGCTGGGCTTTGTAAGGTGAGTGGAGAGAGAGGTTAATGTCCGTGCTGGTTCCCCTTATTTGTTCATTTTTTCTCTTCTCCAGTCAGGCTGGTGAACTTTCCCCTGTGGGGGTTCAGGCCTCGTTCCCTGTGGGCTCTTTCTGCCTTTCCCTGCCAATGTCTCGGGTTACTGAGGTCTTTTTGTCTCATCTCCCCTTCCTGCGCTGGCACGGCTTGGCGGCGGCTCGGCTTCCATGCGGTGGGCAACCTTGCTTTCCCCGTAGGTCCTCCATGTCACATCCACTAGATCCGGAAGAGTTTCCTCTGCAATTTTTTCCTGAGCCTTTTCCTGAGGCTACAGTAATTCCACTTTTATTAAACTATCTTTTCCCGGACTATCAGTGCGCACCCTCACTATTCCGCCATCTTGGCTCACCCCAGTATCTATGTTTTACGAACATTTTCTGTTAAGTGCCTGAACATGACTCTTCTTTTAACATGCATTTTTGAATGGTGGCTTATCTGGTTACAGATTCTTAGTTGAGAGTCATTTTTCTGAAACATTTAAGAAATATTCTGTTGTTATACCCTTTACAGTAATTGATATTTCAGTTGTCAACCTGATTATTTTTCCCTATTAATGTGTGAGTTTTCTAGATAGCTTGTAGCTTCCTCTTTGCTGTAAATAATTTGCTATTTTTTATTTTAATATTTTTAATGAAGAAAAGCAGAGAGGTAATGAAAAAGAGAGCTGTTCCATCTTCTGGTTCACTCCTCATATGCCCAGAAGAGTCTGGTCTCAGCCAGGCTGAAGTCAGGAACCTGGAATGCATTCCATTGTGGTTGACAGCAACCCAAGTATTTGAAGCATCATCTGCTGCCTGTCAGCAGATTCCTGCATTATCAGGAATCTGGATTATAAGTGGAAGAGCCTGGACTTGAACAAGGCATATTGACAGGGATTCAGGCATCCCAAGAAAATTCTTAACCATGACACCCAATGCTTACCTCCTCATTTATTTTAAAGTAGGTTGGTTGGAGCCTGTTTCAGGGACAGTGCCAGTGACCATAGCCAGGCAACTGGTAGTGCCTTGTCTCACATTACATTAGTTTTTTGCATATCTTGGTAAGGCTCTTCTATAAAGTGCGATTGATATCCATTTTTCCTGTGGACTAGAACCTCCAACGTGAGTGTAATTTCCAGTTAATCTGGAGGGTCTTAGATACTTATTAGGTTATGAAAGAAACAAATGCTGCCCCATTGCTACTGTGAATTTGCTAGGTAGTGCCAACTGCAGGATGATTTCCTTGAGGCTGGATTTGACCACTTCACTGGCCTTCTCTATTTGGATGGTGTAGGCATCTGCACAGCCAGAGAATGTGGCCAAAAATACTCGTAAGTATGAGACATTCCCTGAGCTCAGGGCATTTAGGTGAGAGCAACCTGCCCATCTTCAGTAGAGTAAGAACATTTATGTTGAGTTCCCTTTTAGCTGGAGTGGGCGGAGACTTGTAATTGTTCTTTGGATTGTTTTTGGCAGAGATCATGAATTTTTAGATGACTTGCTGAATAGTTTTTCTTTTGTAAATTGGGTCCCATGATACACTTGTGTACACGTTACAACATGGTATGTCAATTATAATGGACACTCTCACAAATGTACTGTAGCATAGTTTGTAATAGCAATTCAGAATGAAGATAACTGCTTGTGCATTGCATTTGCAAACTGAAGAATTTTGATTGGGAGGAAAACTTTGTTTTTTAGCTCTTTCTTAGCCTTATTCTCAACATATTGGTTGATCTATTTTTAGACAGATCAATCTGGGAGAGAAGGGACCCAGATATAGACTGATAGTCCCTACTTTTATCTGCTATTTTCTAGTTTGTTCAGCAAGTTGATTTCCCTGAATTGCTTGGGACTCTTTGATGACCTAGATAATGACCTTTAGCCCCTATTAAGTGATTTATGAACAGGTTTAAAGAATTGTAGATTTTCAGGAGCATGTTTTAAGTCTTTATTCCCTGAGTGAGGAACTCTCCTTTTAAATTGCTCCTGGATATGCCTTGAGTTAGTTTTTCACCTGATTTCATTCTGTCTGATGGAGAGGTAGTAAAGGCAATAATTTTTTGCTTTTTGTGTTGAGCTCCATTGCATTAGGACTCTGGCCTCAAAGGTCTCCTATAAAGTTACTATCATATCCTGGCATGACATTTACATTGTCCATGAAACTGATTTTTCCTATGAAGAGTTCCAGGTTTGGCCCTGTCAAGGGCTGCTCTGTGAGACAAGATCAACTGGAGTAGACTAATTCTCCCTTAACCATTCTGTGTGAAGGAAGTTCTGTTCTTTGACAAGTGTTCCTTTAAGCACTATTTGAGAGTTCCAAGCCTGTTCTGGGGGAAACTCATAGTTGACTTTTCTTGATGAAAAAGTTACTTGAACATTTAAATTTTCATAAGAGGTAGACTCACCCTAGGAGAGGATAGCATATTTTGACATAAAAAAACTGTGTTATAAGACACAGTCCCCCAATTTGTATTCTAATGGTTCTAAGAATGCTCAATTTTATATTTTCCCAATATACCCACATGTTAAGAATAGACTGAATGTTCTTGTGAGAGAGTGGGGTTTTTACAGCTGAATAGGATTCTCCATTATCTACTAAGAAGTCAGCAATTTTTCTTCACTCTCAGTTTTACCCAGGGCTCTTATGCAGAAATCCAAATTGTCTGTCCTAAATGTATTTAAACCCCCGGTGCCTCATTTATCATTTGAATACTTTAAAAAATTTATAAGCCTTGAGCATTTTTATTTAAAGAACTTCTGGTCCATCTTTTTTTCCCCCAATCAAGTCAGAATTTAATTACACACAGGAGCAACTCACAGTGATCCAAGAAACAAACAAACAAAAAATACTGGCATAGATTCAATCTCAGAAATACTGCCTGGATTTTACACAACCAGAACACTTTGCAAGCAACCTCTCTTACACCCAATAAACAGACCTGTGGTATTGTAGGCACATCCAGGCCTACAAACAAATAAGTCTAGAATTTCTTGAGTATGTAGGTCACCAGATAATCATTTCTTACCTGGGACAAAACATTTGATGAATTCTGTTTATTTTGCCACTTGGATTTCAGAAAAATGTTTTTCCACATTCATTGCTTTCATAAGGTTTCTTCTCTGTTTGAATTTGCTAATGTGTAATGAGGGTTGTCGTTTGACAAGAAAACTTTTCCTCACTCATTACATATATAAGATTTTGCCCATGTATGAATTCTCTGATGCTTGATGAGGTCTAGCTTACACTAAAATACTTTTCCACACTCATTACATTCATAACATGTCTCCCCTGTATGAATTTTCTGATGTACAGTGAGGGTTGATTTCCATCCAAATGAATCTCTACACTCAGCTGTATTCAAAAGTTTCTGTGATGTGTGAATTCGTTGAGGTCTACTGAGGGCTGACTTGGGTGGGGCAAAAGGCTTTTCCACATTAAGTACATTCATAAATTGTTTCAGCTCTGTGAATTCTCTGATGTTTGATGAAGTGCGACTTCCATCAAAAGGCTTTTCCACACTCAATACATTCTTAAGTTTTCTCCCCTATGTGAATTATATGATTTCTAATGAAAGTTAAGTTCCGATATATAGTTTTCTAACATTCATTGTAAGCATGGGGATTTTAACCCATGTGAGTTCTGTGATACATGACATGGCAGGATTTACAGCTGAAAGATTTCACATAGGGTTTATTTTAGTTTTTTAATTATTTATTTTTTTAACTTTTATTTAATAAATATAAATTTCCAAAGCACAGCTCATGGATTACAATGGCTTCCCCCACCCCATAACTTCCCTCCCTCCAGCAAACCAACAATCTCCCTCTCCCTTTTCGATTCTATTCACATTAAGATTCATTTTCAATTATCTTTATATACAGAAGATCAATTTAGTATATATTAAGTAAAGATTTCAACAGTTTGCACCCACACAGAAACATAAAGTGTAAAATATTGTTTGAGTACTAGTTATAGCATTAATTCACATTGAGCAACACATTAAGGACAGAGATCTTAGATGATGAGTAAGTGCACAGTGACTCCTGTTGTTGACTTAGTAAATTGACACTCTTGTTTATGGCGTCAGTAATCTCCCTAGGCTCTTGTCATGAGTTGCCAAGGCTATGGAAGCCTTTTGAGTTCGCCAATTCTGACCTTATTTAGGCAAGGTCATAGTCAAAGTGGAAGTTCTCTCCTCCCTTCAGAGAAAGGTACCTCCTTCTTTGATGGCCCGTTCTTTCCACTGGGATCTCACTCACAGAGATATTTCGTTTAATATTTTTTCCCAGAGTGTCTTGTCTTTCCATGCCTAAAATACTCTCATGGGCTCTTCAGCCAGATGTGAATGCCTTAAGGACTGATTCTGAGGCCAGAGTGCTGTTTAGTGCATCTGCCATTCTATGAATCTGCTGTGTATCCCGCTTCTGATATTGGATCGTTCTCCCCCTTTTTTCTTCTATCAGTTAGTATTAGCAGACAGTAGTCTTGTTTATGTGATCCCTTTGGTTCTTAGTCCTATCATTATGATCAATTGTGAACAGAAATTGATCACTGGGACTAGTGAGATGGCATTGGTACATGCCGCCTTGATGGGATTGAATTGGATTCGCCTGGTATGTTTCTAATGCTACCATTTGCAGCATGTCAGCTTGAGCATATCCCAAATTCTACATCTCCTCCCACTCTCCCTCTCTTATTCCCACTCTTATGTTTAACAGAGATCACTTTTCAGTTAAATTTAAACACCTAAGAATAATTGTGTGTTAATTAAAGAGTTCAACCAATAGTATTAAGTAGAACAAAAAATACTAAAGGGATAAATATTAAATTGTACATCAACAGTCAGGACAAGGGTTGATCAAGTCACTGTTTCTCATAGTGTCCATTTCACTTCAACAGGTTTCCTTTTGGTGCTTGGTTATTTGTAACCAATCAGGGAGAACATATGATATTTGTCCCTTTGGGACTGGCTTAATTCACTCAGCATGATGTGTTCCAGATTCCTCCATCTTGTTGCAAAATGACCAGATCCTTTTTTTTTTACTGCTGTATAGTGTTCTATAGAGTACATGCCCCATAATTTCTTTATTCAGTCTACTGTTGATGGGCATTTGGGTTGATTCCAGGTCTTAGCTAATGTGAATTGAGCTGCAATAAACATTAAGGTGCAGACAGCTTTTGTGTTTGCCAATTTATTTTCCTTTGGGTAAATTCCAAGGAGTGGGATGGACGGGTTGTAAGGTAGGGTTATATTCAGGTTTCTGAGGAATCTGCAGACTGACTTCCATAGTGGCTTTACCAGTTTGCCTTCCTACCAACAGTGGGTTAGTGTCCCTTTTTCCCCACATCAAAGCTAGTAAGTCTTTTGGCTTTCTTACAAATGTTATCATTATAATTCCCAAACTGCCAGAGGATAGAGTATCTTTGTAGGAAAAATAAACTGATTGAAAACTATGTTACCTCTATTATTTTACATGTCAGAGTCACTTGTAGATTCTGGTCTGCTGTTATCTGGCCTATCACTTTCCTTGTCCCAGTCTTTCATAGATGCTCCCATCATGAAATCATCATGGAGGATCGTTCAACCTGGGCCCTCTTCTGATTTCGCTTCAGTCTGTTTGGCTTTTGAGCTTCTCAGTTGAACTTTTCTCATTTGCAGTTCCATCCATTCCTCTCAGAACACTGATTAAATCTTAGAAACAGTTGATATCAACTTAGCACGCTTTCTAATAGAGCCTCCAGCTTCTTTAACCTTTTCATCAATGTTCTTTTGATGTTTTTGGACAGCATTAAGTAATTGCACCACATCCCTTGTTGCAATTCTCTGAAGATTTCTCTTTCCTTCTTTGTCTTTGACAACATCTGGCTTTACTCTGCACATAATTTCCCACTCTTGCCTCTTATCAATCTGTTTTCTTCTCTCAAGTCTTTCTTGCTTTAACTTTTCTTTTTCCTTTTCCAGTTCTTTATTTTTGACTAAAATGGTGGGTTTACTTTTAGGTGTTTTCTTGTTGAGGATTTTAGCCATGGCATCTGCCCAGCCCATATTAGTTCTAGCACATGATTCTCCAGCATTTTCATTTTCTTTGTCACAGGATTCATCAGCATCCTCATTGTCAGCATCTATTGCTTCATCATCAGAAAAATGACCCTTTTCCAATCCACAGCTTCCTACAGATCCTCCACTGTCGGAAGCATCTTTCACCTCCTCTTCCAGCTCAGATGCTATGACTTTGGCAATCATTTCCACCTTCTTCTTTTTCTTTAGCAAATTTTTCAGCTTTTTTCCCTGCACTAACACATGAGTTTGCAATGGCCGCAGCCATTTTTCTCTCACTGGAAGTCATGGCCCATCGTTTTTAAGACGAGGACAGTCTGTTACAATAAATTATTTTAGTTTTGGTCATGATATTTTACCAACACTGTGACAATTTACCGAAATATGCCTCAATAGGCTCTCCTTAGGGCTTGAAGGTGCATTTCCCACTATAATTTCTACTTCAGACAGAAAATGGAAGAGAAAGAGAGGTTCAGATACAGACAAGCCACAAATGACCCAATGGCAATCATATAAAGGGTTTAGTTGCAAACAATCACAATTTCGGCTTGGAAATAGAAATAACCACAAAATATCTGGTTCAGAATTTGGGTACGAGTCCTATTAACTCTTTTCCTCTCTCCAACAGGGCTCCTATGTCAAATAAAATACACATTAGGCTTCCTAAAGGAGTGTCCCAAGTGGAGGATAAAGGAGTTCTCAGTTTTATATACCAAGTCAACTTACTCTGCTCAGAGGAGAAGCAGGGGACCCACAGAATCAGATGTTTCTTCAACAGTGTAGTGCTTGGGTCAGCCAAAACCTTTGTAGGGAGTCCAAGGGAAAGCCCCAGAACAAAAAGTTCTAGCACCTACTAGACATTTCCCAGGGAGGGTCATTTGAAACAAGAATGACACCCTTGAACAGCTTACATTGCCTGGCTCACCAACAATTGTTGCCACGTTCAAGCCCATCTGGCTACCACATGAAAAGTCTTATAACTCAAGGGTGAGGTGTTGTAGCAAAGAAAGTGAGTTTAATTGGAGTACTAGTAAGCTGAGTCATTGACAGGGATGGTGTACTAAAGAAGCCATCTTGACTTTTCCTTTGTAACTAGTCCTTTTTAAGTATGAGTGGCAGGAAAAGGGGAGGAGGGCAAGGTCAAAGGGTGAGGGATCACTGTAAACAACTTGGCACCTGCAGTTGCCTGAGAGGGATATTGAAACTCTCTGTGGTTGGTTACTTGGCTTTAGAGATGTGGGGCTGTTCAAGCTACTCCTGGATATTCTTAACAAAGCAATATAACAGCACAGACACCAGGCCTTTACCCCTCTTAGAATCCCAGCTTTCAAACATGTGTGGGTCCATCCCTCAACTCCTTCCAAGCTAGGATTCTTAGAAGCACATCACTTAGGGCACTCAGCTTTAGCTCCTTCTTTGTTTCTTTGTCTTTGAAATTCTAGCTTTTTCAGTCTTTGAAACTTTAATGGCTAGCAATCTGACTTTTGTGTTAAATTGTATGCTATTCTCTTTAGCTTTTTTTGTATTGTGTGGAATAGAAGGGAGAAGTTATGCAGTCAGTTCAGTCTTCTAGATTTCCCTGAATTAAGCACAAATTTATTTTTGTACAATGTGATAATTTCCATATTAGCAAATAAAGTTAATTTGAACCCTGTAGCCCAAATTTAGGAATTTAGAGTCAAATTTATAATTTGTGCTTAGCAGTGATAATGAAAAACAGTTTTATCATTATTTTCTTCACCACTGCAGAAGTTTAATTTTGTTTTTTATATTGCACTTGACATTTGAGTAAACAACATTACTTATCTGCATGCCCTGTGTGTTTAAGAATTAATTTTGGTACAAAATGGCCTATTCTCAAAGTAGGCAAGTTTCTTCAGAGTGACTTTTTGATGTTTTTATTTAGATCCACGTCAGAAGATAGTACTCAAGCAGAAACCAGCAGGTAAAGAACTTAGATAGTATTTCCTATAAATAAATATATTGAAAACTAAGAATGAAAAAGTTGATAATTCACAAATATATGCACAATAATTTTTAAGTATCCACACTTGATAAAGTACTGTTACTAAATCAGCTTGGTATTATTTCCCATTCTAGGAACAGATATCAATTAATTTAATATTTTTTTCTTTGGTTGACTAAATTTTTATCAATCACCTATACTTGTGACTCACACAGAGAAATATAGTAAGAGATAGGTACTTATAATTAGTTTGTATAATGTACAAGATGAACATTTTTCAATAGTTTATGCTAACATTTATAAAAGAAAATTTTGCTTCTTCATTTAGATTGCATTTAGACTAATAAACAAAATATGAACAACTGAGTGAAGGAGTTCCCCACTTTGGAAAAGTTTATATAAGAGATAGCATCATAAGCACACTAAAATTCAATATTTCCCTAAGACCCTCAACAGCCTACAATTTTGTTAACAAGGATGCTCTTGAATTCTCTAAGTTTTAGTTTCTCATTTGTATCAAATGAGAAATGTCTACTCATCTTCTTCATAAAGTTTTCTTTTTTTTATCCTGTATTTTTTCTTGAAGTGACTTCTAGTTACATTAATCCACTGCTATGCAGAATTTCTTTTATAGCCACAAGCTATTTTCTAGGCAACGCTATGACATTATATAGTATCTCTCCTTCTTGGTGGAAGACGCTCCATCCTCTAAGAAAGCTGCAGTATTTCTGTATCCATTCTCTCTAACCCCTCTTTTCTTTTTTGAAAGATTTATTTATTTATTTGAAAGACAGAGTTACACAGAGAGAGGAGAGGCAGAGAGAGAGAGAGAGAGAGAGAGAGAGAGGTCTTCCATCCGATGGTTCACTCCCCAATTGGCCGCAACGACTGGAGCTGCGCTGATCTGAAGCCAGGAGCCAGGAGCTTCCTCCGGGTCTCCCACATGGGTGCAGGGGCCCAAGAACTTGGGCCATCTTCCACTGCTTTCCCAGGCCATAGCAGAGAGCTGGATCAGAAGAGGAGCAGCCAGGACTAGAACCGGTGCCCATATGAGATGCTGGCACTTCAGGCCAGGGCATTAACCCACTGCGCCACAGCACCGGCCCTCTAACCACACTTTTATAGACATTTCTTACTTTCAACAAGCTAAGTATGAGGGAAAAAACCCTTTTTTTTTTTTTTTTTTTTTTTTTTTTTTGCCTCTTGTCTCTGTCACTGTCGCCAGGGAGTTGTGATGCAGTGTTCCAGTCATACAGGTCTCCCAACGTTGTACTCATCTAGGATCTGAACTTGCTTTAGGGTAATGGACATGCCTCTTTTGTTTCTCAGTTTATAGTGTCATTCTGCAGCATAAATGCTCAATAGACATTTGTTTATTGAATGAGTTATTACTCTTGAATTTCACATAACCATATTAATTAGTGTTAAGTACTCCAATTGTAACAGATTGTCTCTAATCTTAGAATATGGCATTCAAATATCATCATCATCATCTAGAAGACATCAACTATAGGACAATATAAGCATCATTTGGAGAATATAATTTAGACTATTAATTCATTAGTCTAGCTTTGTTTATAGAATACAGAAAAGCATTCTTTTATTTTTCATTTAAATTTAGTAAGCTAAGCAGGTACAATGCTTTACTGTTATGACACCTATTATGTTTTTCTATATTTCTTCCTTTTAAAAAAGATTTATGTATTTATTTGAAAGTCAAAATTACAGAGAGAGAGACAGAGGGAGAGAGAGAGAGAGAGATTGATTTTCCATCTGCTTGTACACTCCCCGGCTGGCTGTAAGGGCCAGGGCTAGGTCAGGCTGAAGCAGGAACCAGGAGATTCTTCTGGGTCTCCCATGTAGGTGGAAGGGTCCCAAGTACTTTGACCATCGTTCACTGCTCTCTCCAGGCCATTATCAGGGAGCTGGATCAGAAGTGGAACAGCTTGTAGGTGGTTTTACTGGTCCCATGTTCTTTTTACATCTATTTTTAATATTTTCTGTTGGAAATCCAGTGAGGGCTGTTGGTAGTTAACTACTTTGGCAGACATAACTAAACAAGATTTTTTTTGAAAGACAGACATATATGTAGTAGGACTCAGAAATCTCCATAAATAAATTTCCTTTTTGCTTTTGGGGGGAACTAGCTATATTACAAAGAGTATTTTTGAAGTAGTTGAAAGAGCAACTATAACTTTTGGAGGTACAACATAGCAGAGGTGGGGAGGTCAATATTATGCCACTGTAATTACTGAATTCTTACTAATCTTACTTGTTTTCTCTGCAAATTAATCTTGATTCATTTGTGCACAATTCATTCTTTTTTTCTCTCCCAGGTTATTTGGGGATTAGAAATAAGGACTCTATAGCTAGAAAAATAGAAAAGAGGCCAAATAATTTTAGCTTGCTTTTGGTGATAATGCATTTAAAAGTAGAAACTTGACAGATATTTATTTTTTACTACAAAATTGAAGGTATAAAGAGGAAGAAATTGCCATACTAATTAAGCATGACTGTACTTGCATTATATCACCTGTTTTATGTCAATCTAAAAGTGTCATTTCCTTATTCACTTAGATCAGACTCACAGGAAAGCACCCAATCAACAAGTAGTAGTAGGTAAGTGTATTAGGAAATGTGTGTTAAAATGAGTGTGCATTGGAATTTAATGACTAAGTACTGAGTAAGCCAATGAATTGGTGAAATATTACACAAATAAATAACCTATGAAAAATTACTAATTTTTAAACTGATGAATATTTAAACCACAGTATTTTAAAATTCAGCTTAATAAAGTTCCCTTAAGGTCATTAGAAACTTGCTGCTGTTGATAGAATGGAACGAAAGAATTAAGCCCAATATGATGTAAAAATCAATGAATTAGCTTATAGAAACAAACTCCTAAGCAGAACCATAGGCACAATGCTTCAGGTCTGTGGATTTTTAATAGCAAAAAATTGTTGATAACTTGAAAACCGAAGTTATTTAGTCTAAAGTATGGAAAAACTAAAATTAATATTTCTTTTAAAAATATGTTAATATTCATGAACATTTCAGCCAAAAATTTTTTTCTCATTTTATTTTATTTTATTTATTTATTTATTTTTAACAGGCAGAGTGCACAGTGAGAGAGAGAGAGAGAGAAAGGTCTTCCTTTGCCATTGGTTCACCCTCCAATGGCCGCCACGACTGGCGCGCTGCGGCTGGTGCACCGCGCCGATTGGATGGCAGGAGCCAGGTGCTTCTCCTGGTCTCCCATGAGATGCAGGGCCCAAGCACTTGGGCCATCCTCCACTGCACTCCCGGGCCACAGCAGAGAGCTGGCCTGGAAGAGGAGCAACCGGGACAGAATCTGGCGCCCTGACCGGGACTTAGAACCTGGTGTGCCGGCGCTGCAAGGGGGAGGATTAGCCTAGTGAGCCGCGGCGCCGGCCTTTTTCTCATTTTAAATACTTCTGATTAACAATGATAGTTTCCCTGAAATCAAAGAAAATCCTAAAGGCTTCAACACGAACCTTTTACTAGGCAGTACCACAACTCTGTGTTTTGCTGTGGGAGGAAATTTACTATCTACAACTTGATCATGTGTTTTTTTCCTCCTCTCCCACAGTAACTAGTAATTCCTTCAAAAGACAACGGAAATGTCAAGGGTTTCAATGAGAAATGAAAATCCTGCCTTTTGTCACCCGATCGCAGCTAAAGGAAACAATAAACCGAGTGTGGACCAACTTGCATGGTGACATGTCTGTTTTTCTTTTCCACTTCCTCCAACTCAGAATTCAATCCCTGGGGTTACACTTTGGCCATTTCAGGACCCTTAACTGAAGGAAGTGTTTCAACTTGAGCTCTTCCTCTTGTCTTCTACATGGCTTTTCTGCCACCTGCCATCCCCTTCTGGTTTATTGCCTAAAGCTCCATAAGTATCAGATGCCTCATGCAGTGTGGTCTCTGTATGATAAACCAAGCTGTTCCTCTCGGATCTTCTCACCAGACTTGGCTTGCCCTGTGAAGGTATGGTAAATCCAGATATTTCTTCCCCTTGCCCTCCCCACGTCCCTAACCTGGGTTTCTGAGGGAAGCTGCAGGGACTGAACTTGCCCAACTGGGACCCACTGCCCCGAGCTTTCCTTTGCCCTTTGTCCACCTGACCAATAGGGCCAGAAGACAGGCAGCTTCCAAAGGACCCACGGGGCTTGGGCTTGGTTCTCAGTGACAAAGGCTAATCCATTATCAGAGTTTGGTGTGAGGAAATGAATTAGAGAAAGTTTTTTCATGTTTCATTTTCTGAAAGAATTTATATAAAATCATTCAGTTCTGTAGTTACATGTTTTTCCAAATTCAGAAATGAATTTCTATGAGACTAAAGATTTTTGGGGGAGGGCAGTTAACTGATAAATTCAGTTTAACAGAGCTTTGAAAATTGTCATTTGTTTTTGTGTTTGTAAAGTTAATTCATTTCATTTAACAGTCAATATTTTGGCATAAAGTTGTTTCAAAATGCATGGATTTTAAAAAATTTTTGCACTGAAATGTACTTATCATTTATTTTTTTCTGTGAACTTTTTGAAATACCCTCATAGTCAAGATAAAGATGATTTAACTCACCTGGACAGGAAGCTGGGAGGTCTGGGTTATGAGCAGCTGTCCTTTGATGTTATTTGCCTGGGAAAGGATATGTATTCTTACAGAGATCTGTATCTACCTTGATAAATTGGGCCTGGATGAGCAAAAAAGCCCTCTTGTCAGGTGTTCAAAAAGTCAACAATACATACTGCATGGTTTTATCAGCCCAGGATATCTCTGGCAAGGAGCTGTAAAAGTTAGAGTCAAATGAGCAGAATCTTCGGCAACTAAATACCACAGTATTTATCTTCAGGTCATTTCGCTTGAACCCATTTTTAGCAGGTGCAGAGTTAATCATTTGTATCCCCTATAACCTAACAAGTCGTAACAGTCCAGCATTTTTGTATGTAAAGAAAGGAATGGAAAGTAAAACGACTTGGGGTATTTCATGCAAAATATGTTCCTGAGAAAGGGAAGGAACCGGGAAACGGGAGAAGGCAGTCTCAGGGGATGCTTCCTGCTGAGACGCTGCATAGTCAGGGAGGTGATTTTCCTTTCCCTCCCCAGTCCCACGGGAACTGACGGTTTTAAGGCAGTGGCCAGTACCAGATGTCCCACAGTAGGAGGATGTCGCTGGCATGGTTTGCGTGAGGTTCTGGACCACTGAGTGAACAAACCACTCTCACGACTGACGGAGGCATGGCTCTCGAGATTGAAGAAGAAAGCCATTATAAGGGGAGTGGGAAGGGGCCAAACCAAGGTAGCCAGAGTGATTTTCAAAACCAGCTGCTCTAAGGGTTAGACATCCATTGTCAAATTCTGTGTGTCTTGTCTGTCAGCTCGTGAGAAGCGTCATGGACAAGACCGTATTGGTTTGCATAAAAACAGCATTCTTCCTTAGAAATAAACAGAGAACTCCTTTTTTTTGTATATCTTTAGAAAGGTCCTAGTAGTAGGGATGGCTTTGTGGCATAGAGAGTTAAGCTACCACCTACAATGCCGGGTTCCCATATGTGCACCGGTTCAAATCTGGCTCCTCTGCTTCTGATCCAGGTCCCTGCTAATGCTCCTGAGAAATGACTGGATGATGGCTGAAGTACTGGCTCCCCTCCTTCCATGTGGGAGACCTCAATGGAATTCTTGGTTCCTAGTTTTGGTGTGACCCAGCTTGGGCTTTTTCAGCCATGTGGGGATGAACCAGCAGATGGAAGACATCTCTCTCTCTCCCCTACCTCCTTCTCTCTCCCTCTCTCTCCCTCTCTCTCCGTAACTCAGCCTTTCAAGTAAATAAATATATATTTCTAAAAAAATAAAGAAAATGCCTGGTATTAGGGATTAGCTAGTCCTCTTACCACTGTACACACTCAGGTAGCAAATCACAAGCTGCCTAGGAGGAGTGTTAGTGATATGGGACCTGACCAGGGAGATAGGATTAGATTGGTTAGGTTCATGAGCTGGAGACCACAACCCTCTTGCCCCTACTTGGTCTCGGCTGTTTCCACCCACCTGTCCACCTGTCAACTAGGCCATGTAGCCACTTCCCGATTAGAAATGAGTAAGAGGTGTGGAGCACGCTGGGCCCACCCTGCTCTCTCATATACCTTTTGTGCGCTTTCATATATCTTTTCCCTCTTCTCGTGCCTGCTTTCATGTGCCACCTCTAGGTGCACTCCTATCCCTGTGCCCTCTCTTGCTTGCAGTCTCTGGTCCACTCTCTGGAAGAGCCTGGTATGGAACTCCTGGTTTACCTTCTTGGGCCCCTTTCCCTTAATAAAGCTCTCACATTCCTGTGTATTTCTCTCACTTCCCCAAATAAATCCTGAACTTTACCACGTTGCCCATCTTGTTTGTATCTGAATTTAGAATGCTTCTCTAAACTTAAGACAAGAACCCAACAAATGAATTGTGGCTTAAAGTTACCCAATAACATTAGGGTGACAGATGTTCTGCAGGGAATACTTGTGGATAGAGAAAGTGGTAGATTGGTTATTTTGGCTAAACTAGCATTAGCAGATAGACAAGAATGTAAGTGTTGGTGTAGTTAGTTGGGAAGCAGAGGTAAATGTTACTCTCACAAAGAAAGAAAATCTCTTATTTATGTAAGTAACTTGTATTTGGAAAAAGGCATTGTGTCATCCTAGTTTTTGAGGTAGGTTTCCAAAGAGATAAGCTATACTGTGGAGGAGGATGGTCTGCACAGAAGTGGGAGTTGGGCTTAGAAGAGTCAGGGACACACACAGTGAATGAGGGAGCCTGGAAACAGGACTGGTTATGTGTATTTGCCATTAGCTGGGGGAGAGAAATTATTATTTACCAAGTGAGACTGGTGGTCAGAGGGGTCAATGATCTGGTTTCCAAGAATGATGCTCTTCTAGTTTTGACTCGTAGACTTGGGGTTGGGAGAATGTTATAGGGGGAGGAAGACAGGGAGCAGGCAAAGCCAGATTTCCTGTGAGATGAGAATTTGTGATGTTTAAATGTGGGAAGGTGAAATGGATGGTGTGCTCTAAGTGATGTGTGATGAGAATGTCCTACAGGGGGCCAGGATGGACATGGGGATTGGTCAGGAGAAGCAGCATGATAATCGAATTGGAGCTCAGAAAATGTAGAATAGCCTAACTAGATACAAAGTCACTCAGTATTTTTATGGAGGTGTGGTGAAGGGCTACCAAAGTATATTGGGTCCCAAAGGCAGGGATCTATCTGATTGGAAAGAATATTCAGAAATCATTGTGGTCTCAGGGGAGGGTGATATAAAATAGTACAGAAATATATGCTCCTACTTCCCAGTCCCCCTGCAAAGGTATAACAGGACCTGCTTCCCATACAAGTGCCCTCCTGATTCCTCTCTTACTCTCTTGCCCTTACCCCCAGCCCGTCAGGCTTCCCCCACATGAAAATAAGCCTTTCCCTTAACTCTGGTGTTTGGTGTGTTTTGTGGTGGCCTTACAATAATCATAAGGTAATTTACTGAACAATGATAAATTTATGCTCTCTTTCACTTGATGTCTCTCTCTTGACTTCCTCTCTCTCTTACTCTTGCCCTCTCTCCCTGGCCTTCGGGCTTTTCCTAACTGACAATAAAGCTTTCCTCTGAAAAAGAGGAAAAAAGAAAAATGCCTGTTCAAGTCTTTTGTCTATTTCTTTTCTTTTCTTTTTTTTTTTTTTTTTTGACAGGCAGAGTGGACAGTGAGAGAGAGAGACAGAGAGAAAGGTCTTCCTTTGCCGTTGGTTTACCCTCCAATGACTGCCACGGCCGGCACGCTGCGGCCAGCACACCACGCTGATCCGAAGGCAGGAGCCAGGTGCTTCTCCTGGTCTCCCATGAGATGCAGGGCCCAAGCACTTGGGCCATCCTCCACTGTACTCCCGGGCCACAGCAGAGAGCTGGCCTGGAAGAGGAGCAACCGGGACAGAATCTGGCGCCCTGACCGGGACTAGAACCCTGTGTGCCGGCGCTGCAAGGGGGAGGATTAGCCTAGTGAGCCGCGGCACCGGCCTTGTCTATTTCTTAACTGGATTGTTTGTTTTGTTGTTTTTGAGTTTAGTGACCTGTTTATAGATTCTGGATATTAATCCTTTATCAGTTACAAATTTGCAAATATTTTCTCCCATTTTGTTAGTTGTCTCTTCACATAGCTGAGTATTCTTTTTTTCCAGTGCAGCAGCTTCTCAACTTATTTTAATCCCATTTTTCAAGTTTGACTTTGGTTGCCTGTGCTTCTGAGATTTTTTTTTTCAAGAAGTTTTTGCCCATGCTAATGTCTTGCAGAGTTTTTCCAATATTCTCAAGATATTTGATGGTGCCAATGCATAGGTTCAGTTCCTTGATCCATTTTGAGTGAATTTTTGTGAAAGGTATAGGTAGGAGACTTTTTTAAAAAGATTTTTATTTATTTTATTTGAAAGAGTTACAGACAGTGAGAGGGAGAGACAGAGAGAAAGGTCTTCCTTCCATTGATTCACTCCCCAAATGGCCACAACAGCTGGAGCTGTGCTGATCTGACCAGGAGCCAGGAGCATCTTCCAGGTCTCTGACATGGGTGCAGGGGCCCAAGCACTCAGGCCATCCTCCAATGCTTTCCCAGGCCACAGCAGAGAGCTGGATTGGAAGAGGAGCAGCTGGGACTAGAACCGGCACCCATATGGGATACTGATGCTGCAGGCGGAGGATTAACCTACTGTGCCACGGCACCGGCCAAGGTTGGAGTCTTATTTCATATTCTTGCACATGAGATCTAGTTTTCCCAGCACCATCTGTTGCAGAGAATGTCCTTAATCTAGGTATTGATTTTAGCCATTTTGTCAAAAATAAGTTGGTTGTATATGCATGGATTGATATCTGGAATTTCTGTTCTGTTCTACTTGTCTACAAATCTGTTTTATTTACTAGTACCAGGCTGTTTTGGTTATAACTGCCTTGTAGTATGTCTTGAGATCTGAGAATGTGATGCCTCTGGCTTCATTGTTGTTGTATAAGATTGCTTTTGCTTTTTTGGTTCTTTTGAATTTTAGCATCCACTTTTTCTAGATCTGAGAAAGAATATCATTGGCATATTGATTGGGATAACATCAATTCTGTAAATTGTTTTGGGTAGCATGGACATTTTCATGATGCTGATTCTTCCAATCCACAAACATGGAATATTTTTGCATTTTTCTGTCTTCTTCTGTTTCTTTAATGTTTTGAAATTTTTGTAGCAGAGATCCTAGAATTTCTTGGTTAATTTTTTCCGAGTTTTTTTTTTAAGCTATTAAAGGAATTGATCTTAGAAGTTCTTTCTCAGCCATGAAAATGTCTGTGTATAAAAAGGCTATGGATTTTTTGTGTTAATTTTATGTCCTGTTACTTTACCAAACTCTTTTATGAGTTCCCATAGTCTCTTAGTAGAGTCTTTCGATTCTCCCATATATAGAATCATGTCATCTGCAAATAGGGGTAGTTTGACTTGCTCCTTTTCCTTTTTTCCCCCTTTTTTGCCTAATGGCTCTGGTTAAAACTTCTGCAACTATATTGAATAGCAGTGGTGATGGTGGCTATCTTTTTGTGGTTCTGTATCTTAGTGGAAATGTTTCCACTTTTGCCTTGATTATGTTGAGGTATTGTTCCTTCTATACCCAACTTGCTTATGGTTTTCATCATAAAAGGATGTTGGGATTTTTATCACTTTCTCTGCATCTATTGAGATAATCATAGAGTTTTTGTTCTTCTGTTTGTTAATGTGATATATTTATTGGTTTCTGAATGTTGAAGCGTGCCTGCGTACCAGGAATAAATCCCATGGTGCTGGTTAATGACCTTAGCTAGTATTTTGTTGAGGATTTTTGCATCTACGTTCATTGGGGATATTGGTCTATCATTCTCTTTCTCTTTTGTATCTTTTTTTGGTTTAGGAATTAAGGTGATGTTGACATCATAGAAGGGGTTTGAAAGGATTTTCTACCTTTCAATTGTTTTGAATTTAGTATAGAGATAATTCTTTCTTCCTTAAAATTTAGTAAATACTTTTATTTCTTTTTTTTCACTATTTTGCTTAGCATGGAATACAAGAGGTAACTTATTCTGCCAGCCCACTGTTCTTTCTTATGTAGAAGTCAGTGCAGCTTTGAAGTCACAACCTGTAGTCATTTGTTTCTTAATGGGTAAAACATCAGGTTAGAACATGATAAACCAGAATCAGACAATCAAAATGAAACATATATTCTGTACCAGGAAGTGATCAGGAGAAAGACCAATCTTTTCCTTGCCCTTCCTAGTTGGGAGTTTGGTATTTAACTGGTTCATGGGCTGAGTGTATTGGTAAACAAAAATCTTACTTATTTGCATACTCTAATTTAGCAATAAAAATATTTAGTAATAATCACTAGTGTTATGAAAGTTATTGCATGTTATCATTGTCAAATATTTACTTTTATCATCCTTTATTTGTTAATATTGATTTGAAAGCATGATTTCTATTCTCATTTAGATACAGATCAGAAAGCAACAGCCAAGCTGTTACTAGCAAGTCAATAAATTAGGATGTATTTCATACAATCTGTGCTATTTAAAAATCAAGATAATCAATTAAGTTTTATTTGTACCCTTCCATGGTAGAATTCTAAATCTAAAGCAACATGTTAGAATTTGCCAATCTAGTCACTAGTGAGTCATTTTTAAAAATAAATCTCTTTATTTATTCCTTCAGTTTATTTAATGGTGCATTGAGAGATTGTGGTTGGGAGCAATGGGTTAAATGATTGATGACATATTTAAGGTGCTGATTCGTAAGCAGAATCTTTCTGTATTTTCATCTTGGAGTAACAGAAGTGCAAATTTACTTCTTTATTTGGAGTCTCTACAAGTAGAAAGACAATTGTGCCCTCATGGATGACTGAGTGAAGGCCTCTTCCTCAGTTGAGGAGAACTGGCTAAAGAAAAAGCTTTATTAGAGATTAGGAATTATATGCTTTCTCTAGCTTCTCATTATTATGTAGTGGTACTCACTAGGTCAAATTCCATTCCCTGAATGGTGCATACCTCTGTATAATAATCTAAATAAGTATATAGTTTCCCAACCTACAGAGTTATAGATGTTTCTGCGTAAATATTTTATAGGTTTCTACTCTGGCCATATGACTTGAAGTCCTTATTTATGTGTACAGAGGAGTGATGATATTCTTTATTGGCTCACTACTATTCCACAACACCCCCAAATTTCCAGGGCAAACTCTCTGGGCAGCACA
This sequence comes from Oryctolagus cuniculus, assembly GCF_964237555.1. Lineage (NCBI taxonomy): Eukaryota > Metazoa > Chordata > Mammalia > Lagomorpha > Leporidae > Oryctolagus > Oryctolagus cuniculus. The sequence goes on along the minus strand of NW_027208395.1, from coordinate 160,924 downwards.
CCAAATTGTATGACTTCATTTATTGCAGATATTCCGTCTTCAATTAAAACGATTACATCTCTTATCCTTCAGTCTCTTCTTACTATGAACTTTTCTTCACACTTTAATATTGGAGTTAGCTTCACAAAACTAACATTTTGATTTTTGTTTATTCTCTCTTGCTATTGTGAGTAAATGGGTTTTCACACAATGCTTGAACACAGAATAGCTCAGTGTTCTTTTCCTCACCCTGGGCATGTCTAATAAATATTCTCTCACCCACCTCAGAAAATAAAAGCTCGGCATTGTATCACCAGAAAGTAGCATAATGTTTGTGTTTTGGGAAGGGATATGTAAATATTTGTTGAATGAATGATGAACTTAGATCATCATACACACAGGAGTAGCCAAACAAAATCACAAACACAGAGGTGGATGGATATGCATGCACGTGTGCAGACACACAAGTAACGTACACTCAGGTAAATCTGTGATGTAACTTCCCTCATTTCTTCCTGATTATATTTTCTCTTATCCTGAAACCATGTTATCATTATTAACCTCTCCTAGAATTCTTGTTCAGCTATATTAAATGACAGATGATGGAAAATCTACACCTTAATTGGAATGGTTTAATTTGGAATGTTGACTCATTTGTTAGCCTCCTTTCTTTGTGCACAAGGAAAATATTTTAGTGTAATTATTCATTTATATTCAAACATTTTAGGATAATTATTCATTTAAATAACTTGAAACTGTTGCTGTGCTTTATTGACCTAACAATCGCTACAATTTTCATATAATTTATTTTCAGAATGATCTTTATTGCATGGAATGTCAGTGAGAAAGGTTACTGAAGCCAATAAATGGAGAGAGATGGGAGTAACCTCAGTGTGGATTATATTAGCACGCCTTCGTATAATTAATTTCGAATGTCTAAATCCTATCTGCAGTTTCAATCTTTTCCTAAACAACAGACAGAAAGATTTAAACAATTTAACATAACACTTAAATCTTAATAATTCATAGAACTGTCATTTGGCTTTTAGCTTCCAGGCTTTTATCTACAGGACTTAAATCTTAATTAGTCATGATTACAATTAACATTTTTACATTCAATGAACATTTATTAAGATTTAAAATATGATTATCTACTGCTTTGCTCAATATTGATTCTTGAATACACTCATTTTTAATTCTAGTTTGACTTTCCTAAAGTAAAACAATTTTTGTTAGTGTCTGTATGTTATAAATATTTTCTGTTAAATGCCTACACATGATTCATTTCTTATATTCTTTTTTAAATTTTTTTTTATTTATTTGAAAGATAGAGTTAGACAGTAAGAAAGAGAGACAGAGAAAAAGGTCTTCCTTTCTGGTTCACTCCTCAAATGGCTGCCATGGCCGGCGCTGCGCCAATCTGAAGCCAATAGCCAGGTGCTTCCTCCTGGTCTCCCATGCGGGTGCAGGGCCCAAGCACTTGGGCCATTCTCCACTGCCTTCCTGGGTAACAGCAGAGAGCTGGACTGGAAGAGGAGCAACCGGGACTAGAACCCTGCGCCCACATGGGATGCCGGTGCTGCAGGCGGAGGATTAACCAAGAGAGCCAAGGTGCCGGCCCCATTTCTTATATTCTTTTTTGAATGCAGGCTTACATAGTTACAGATTACTAGTTTAGATGCTTTTCTGAAACATTTAAAAAGTATTCTATTGTTAAAATGTGCCATTTACAGTAATTGATGAGACTACACCTGTCAAACTGATTAACTTATTTGTCCCTATTAATGTGTCTTTTTCCAGTGTAGCTTATAGCTTCCTCTTTGCCCTAAATATATTATTTTATTGTATGCTTTATAGATTTGCTATTTTAACTCTAATTGAAAGGGAGAGATAGGTCAGAGAGAAAGACACACACACACACACACACACACACAGAGAGAGAGAGAGAGAGAGAGAGAGAATGAAAAAGCTTGCCTTGAGTTGACGTAGATATTCACCAGAGGGAAAGCTTGAGTAAGGGCAATGATGTTTGTTTTTGTGTTGAATTCCTTGGTAGTAGGACTCTGACCTCAAGGGCCTCCTAGAAAGTTATTATCCCATCCCTGGCATGACATTTACCATGATTCATGATTCTGCCTCTGTCCGTGAAGAGTTTCAGGTTTGGCTCTGTCAAGGGCTGGTCCATAGATAAGATCAACCTGAATAGGAGTAGTCTAGATCTCCCTTAACATTTTTGGGGAAAGAAGTCCTCTTCTTTGGCAAGCATTCCTGTGAGGACTATCAGAATGTTCCAAGCCTATTCTCAGGAAATATTAATGTTGACTTGTCCTGATGAAAAAGTTAGTTGAGCATTTAAATTTGAATTGGAGGTCTCAGCAGAGGAGAGGTTTAGGATATTCTGGCATTTGCCAAAAGATCCTTTCTGCACAGTCCCCAAGTTTGCATTTTAATGGTTCTAAGAATGGTCAATGTTTTATCTACCCAGATAGTCCTATGATTATAATAGACTGAAAGTCCTTAAAATAAGATTAATGTTTTACTTTAAATAGGAGTGTCCAGGGTCTATTAAGACATCAATCAGTTTGTTTCCCACTGTAATTTTTTACTCAGGGCTTCTATGGGGAAATCCAAATTGGCTGTTCTAAAAAGATTGGAATCGGGGCCGGCGCCGCGGCTCACTAGGCTAATCCTCCGCCTAGCGGCGCCCGCACACAGGGTTCTAGTCCCGGTCGGGGCGCCGGATTCTGTCCCGGTTGCCCCTCTTCCAGGCCAGCTCTCTGCTGTGGCCAGGGAGTGCAGTGGAGGATGGCCCAGGTGCTTGGGCCCTGCACCCCATGGGAGACCAGGAAAAGCACCTGGCTCCTGGCTCCTGCCATCGGATCAGCGCGCTGCGCCGGCCGCAGCGCGCCAGCCGCGGCGGCCATTGGAGAGTGAACCAACGGCAAAGGAAGACCTTTCTCTCTGTCTCTCTCTCTCTCACTGTCCACTCTGCCTGTAAAAAAAAAAAAAAAAAAAAAAAAAAAAAAAAAAAAAAAAAAGATTGGAATCGATGGTTCCTCACACATTTATCTTTTAAGTACTTTTTTTAAAACCATTTGTGGATATTGAGCCTTTTACCATTTTTTTCTCTTCATACTATTTGTTGAACTCTTTTACTTAGAGTAAGGTCAGCTAATAATCATTAAGTATACTGAAAATAGATCTTTATACTTTTTTAAAAAATTTGATACATCTTTGCTTTTTATTTAATGTGGGGTAATTCTTTTATCAGTCACTTTATTCCTTGTAGTAACCAAGCTGGTATTCTTTTTATATTGTTTAATTGAATTTTAATTGATTTTTTTAACTTTTATTTAATGAATATAAATTTCCAAAGTACAGCTTATAGATTACAATGGCTTCCCCCCCCATAACGTCCCTCCCACCCACAATCCTCCCCTTTCCCACTCCCTCTCCCCTTCCATTCACATCAAGATTCATTTTCATTTCTCTTTATATACAGAAGATCAATTTAGCATACATTAAGTAAAGATTTCAACAGTCTGCTCCCACACAGAAACATAAAGTGAAAAATAGTGTTTGAGTACTAGTTATAACATTAAATCTCAATGTAGAGCACACTAAGGACAGAGATCCTACATGAGGAGTAAGTGCACAGTGACTCCTGTTGTTGACTTAACAAATTGACACTCTTGTTTATGGCCTCAGTAATCACCCTAGGCTCTTGTCATGAGTTGCCAAGGCTATGGACGCCCCCTGAGTTCACTGACTCTGATCATATTTAGACAAGGCCATGGTCAATGTGGAAGTTCTCTCCTCCCTCAGTGAAAGCTACCTCCTTCTTTGATGACCCGTTCTTCCACTGGGATCTCACTCGCAGAGATCTTTCATTTAGGTTTTTTTTTTTTTTTCCCCAGAGTGTCTTGGCTTTCCATGCCTGAAATACTCTCATGAGCTTTTCAGCCGGGTCCGCATGCCTTAAGGGCTGATTCTGAGGCCAGAGTGCTGTTTAGGACATCTGCCATTCTATGGGTCTGCTGTGTATCTCACTTCCCATGTTGGATCGTTCTCTTCCTTTTTCATTCTATCAGCTAGTATTTGCAGACACTAGTCTTGTTTATGTGATCCCTTTGGTTCTTAGTCCTATCATTATGATCAATTGTGAACAGAAATTGATCACTTGGACTAGTGAGATGGCATTGGTACATGCCACCTTGATGGGATTGAATTGGAATCCCCTGGTATGTTTGAGGTAAGTCAGCTTGAGCATGTCCCGAATTGCACATCTCTTCCCTCTCTTATTCCCACTCTTATATTTAACAGCGATCACTTGATTTTTACATTTATATGATGGGAACATAGTTCAAGTGTTTCATATGTATAGTTTTATGCACATAATGATGGTTTCTATCCTACTCTTTTTCCCTGAGGAAAACTGAGGTTCTACCCTCACTCTTTTAATTTTTACAATGGCATAATTTCTTGTTTTATCTTTTATTTAATGAATATAAATTTCCAAAGTACGGCTTATGGATTACAATGGCTTCCCCCCCATAACGACCCTCCCACCCACAACCCTCCCCTTTCCCATTCCCTCTCCCCTTCCATTCACATCAAGATTCATTTTCGATTATCTTAATATACAGAAGATCAGCTTAGTATACCTTAAGTAAGGATTTCAACAGCTTGCTCCCACACAGAAACATAAAGTGAAAAATAATAGATGATTTTTTTAAATGATGATGAAATCAGATCAGACCTATTGTCATGTTTAATCCCAGTGAGAGTCAAGTTGGGAATTGATAATTTCTTTTCTTTTTTTTCTTTTTACAGAAGATCAATTTAGTATACATTAAGTAAAGATTTCAACCATTTGCACCCCCATAGAAACACAAAGTGAAATATACTGTTTGAGTACTCGTTATAGCATTAAGCCTCAATGTACAGCACATTAAGGACAGAGATCCTACATGAGGAGTAAGTGCACCGTGCCTCCTGTTGTTGAATTTACAAATTGACACTCCTGTCTATGACATCAGTAATCTCCCTATGCACCAGTCATGAGTTTCCAAGGCTTTGGAAGCCCCTTGAGTTCTCCGACTCTTAAGGTACCTCCTTCTTTGAAGACCTGTTCTTTCCACTGGGATCTCACTCACAGAGATCTTTTTGCCAGAGTGTCTTGGCTTTCCATGCCTGAAATACTCTCATGGATTTTCAGCCAGATCCGAATGCCTTTAGGGCTGATTCTGAGGCCAGAGTGCTATTTAGGACATCCGCCATTCTATGAGTCTGCTGAGTATCTCACTTCCCATGTTGGATCACTCTCCCCTTTATTTATTCTATCGGTTAGTGTTAGCAGGTACTAGACATGTTTATGTGCTCCCTTTGACTCTTAGTCCTTTCATTATGATCAATTGTGAACTGAAATTGATCACTTGGACTAGTGAGATGGCATTGGTACATGCCACCTTGATGGGATTGAATTGGAATCCCCTGGTATGTTTCTAACTCTACCATTTGGGGCAAGTCAGCTTGAGCATGTCCCAAATTATACATCTCTTCCCTCTCTTATTCCCACTCTTATGTTTAACAGGGATCACTTTTCAGTTAATTTTCAACACTTAAGATTAACTGTGAGATAATTAAAGAATTAAACCAGTCATATTAAGTAGAACAGACAAAAAAATACTAAGAGGGATAATGTATTAAGTTGTTCATTAACAGTGAGGGCTATGCTGATCAAGTCACCATTTCACCATTTCTCATAGTGTCCATTTCACTTCAGGAGGTTTCCTTTTTGGTGTTCAGTCAGTTGTCACCGATCAGGGAGAACATATGGTATTTTTTTTCCCTTTGGGACTGGCTTACTTCACTCAGCATGATGTGTTCCAGATTCCTCCATTTTGTTGCAAATGACTGGATTTCGTTGTTTCTTACTGCGGTATAGTATTCTAAAGAATACATATCCCATAATTTCTTTATCCAGTCTATCGTTGATGGGCATTTAGGTTGGTTCCAGGTCTTGGCTATTGTGAATTGTGCTGCAATAAACATTAGGGTGCAGACTGCTTTTTTGTTTGTCAATTTAAACTCCTTAGGGTAAATTCCAAGGAGTGGGATGGCTGGGTCGAATGGTAGGGTTATATTCAGGTTTCTGAGGAATCTGCAGACTGACTTCCATAGTGGCTTGACCAGTTTGCATTCCCACCAACAGTGGGTTAGTGTCCCTTTTTCCCCACATCCTCGCCAGCATCTGTTGTTGGTAGATTTCTGTATGTGAGCCATTCTCACCGGGGTGAGGTGAAACCTCATTGTGCTTTTGATTTGCATTTCCCTGATTGCTAGCAACCTTGAACATTTTTTCATGTGCCTGTTGGCCATTTGGATGTCCTCTTTTGAAAAATGTCTATTGAGGTCCTTGGCCCATCTCTTAAGTGGGTTGTTGGTTTTGTTTTTGTGGAGTTTCTTGATCTCTTTGTAGATTCTGGTTATTAACCCTTTATCTGTTGCATAGTTTGCAAATATTTTTCTCATTCTGTCGGTTGTCTCTTCACTCTCCTGACTGTTTCTTTTGCAGTACAGAAACTTCTCAATTTGATGCAATCCCAATAGTTGATTTTGGCTTTGACTCCCTGTGCCTCATGGGTCTTTTCCAGAAATTCTTTGCCTGTGCCAATATCTTGAAGGTTTTCTCCAATGTTCTCTAATAACTTAATGGTGTTAGGTCATAGATTTAGGTCTTTAATCCATGTTGAGTGGATTTTTGTGTAAGGTGTAAGGTAGGGGTCTTGCTTCATGCTTCTGCACGTGGAAATCCAGTTTTCCCAGCACCATTTATTGAATAGACTGTCCTTGCTCCAGGAATTAGTTTTAGATCCTTGGTCAAATATAAGTTGGCTGTAGATGTTTGGGTTGATTTCTGGTGTTTCAATTCTGTTCCATTGGTCTATCCATCTGTTTCTGTACCAGTACCATGCTGTTTTGATTACAACTGCCCTGTAGTATGTCCTGAAATCTGGTCTTGTGATGCCTCCGGCTTTGTTTTTGTTGTACAAGATTGCTTTAGCTATTCGAGGTCTCTTGTGCCTCCATATGAATTTCAGCATCATTTTTTCTAGATCTGAGAAGAATGTCTTTGGTATCTTGATTGGTATTGCATTGAATCTATAAATTGCTTTTGGGAGAATGGAGATTTTGATGATGTTGATTCTTCCAATCCATGAGCATGGAAGATTTTTCCATTTTTTGGTATCCTCTTCTATTTTCTTTAAGATTTTGTAATTCTCATCGTAGAGATCTTTAACGTACTTGGTTAAGTTTATTCCAAGGTATTTGATTGTTTTTGTAGCTATTGTGAATGGGATTGATCTTAGCAGTTCTTTCTCAGCCGTGACATTGCTTGTATATATAATGGCTGTTGCTTTTTGTTCATTGATTTTATATCCTGCCACTTTGCCAAACTCCTCTATGAGTTCCAATAGTCTCTTAGTAGAGTTCTTTGGATCCTCTAAGTACAGAATCATATCGTCTGCAAAGAGGGATAGTTTGACTTCTTCCTTCTCGATTTGTATTCCTTTGATTTCTTTTTCTTGTCTGATGGCTCTGGATAAAACTTCCAGAACTATGTTAAATAGCAGTGGTGAGAGTGGGCATCCCTGCCTGGTGCCATATCTCAGTGGAAATGCTTCCAACTTTTCCCCATTCAATAGGATGCTGGCTGTGGGTTTTTTATAAATTGCTTTGATTATATTGAGGAATGTTCCTTCTATACCCAATTTGCTTAGAGTTCTCATCATGAAAGGGTGTTGAATTTTATCGAATGCTTTCTCTGCATCAATTGAGATAATCATATGGTTTTTTCTTTTGCAGTCTGTTAATGTGGTGAATCACATTGATTGATTTGCGAATGTTGAACCATCCCTGCATACCAGGGATGAATCCCACTTGGTCTGGGTGGATGATCTTTCTGATGTGTTGTTGTACTCTATTGGCCAGAATTTTATTGAGGATTTTTGCGTCTATGTTCATCAGGGATATTGGTCTGTAATTTTCTTTCAGTGCTGCATCTTTCTCTGGCTTAGGGATTAAGGTGATGCTGGCTTCATAGAAAGAATTTGGGAGGATTCCCTCTTTTTCGATTGTTCTGAATAGTTTGAGTAGAAATGGGATTAGTTCTTCTTTAAATGTTTGGTAGAATTCAGCAGTGAATCCATCTGGTCCTGGGCTTTTCTTTGTTGGGAGGGCCTTTATTACTGTTTCAATTTCTGTTTCAGTTATGGGTCTATTTAGGTTTTCTATGTCTTCATGGTTCAATTTTGGTAGATTGCATGTGTCCAGGGATCTATCCATTTCTGATAGGTTTTCCTGTTTGCTGGTATACAGGTCCTTGTAGTAATTTCTGATGATTCTTTTTATTTCTGTGGTGTCTGTTGTTACGTTTCCTTTTTCATCTCTGATTTTATTGATTTGGGTCTTTTGTCTTCTTTTTTTAGTTAGTTGGGCCAATGGGGTGTCAATTTTGTTTATTTTTTCAAAAAACCAGCTTCTCGCTTGGCTGATTTTTTGTAGTGTTTTTTTTTTTTTAGAATAAAATAATTATTTTATTTTACATGTTTCTTCTGCATTCTTAGATTTGTTGACAAACATTTCAGTTTTTAAGATTCAAGCAACTCTTTTAGTCAGTAACCAAAGTTAAAGAGTTTTGTTCTACTAATTGCCCAGATTTCTAATCAGGCTCCTGGGACAGGACCTCAAACTCTCTGTGTAGTCTCCTGTGCCCTGAAATGATTTTACAAGGAAATCCCCAGAGTCCTAGAGTGATTGATTCAGCTCCTATGCTCGAGTAAATACCCAGAGTTCCTGGACTTCGGATCTCAAGAAGTTTCAAATCCACAATAAAACTCTTCCTAGGCCAAGGCTCTAGGCCCTGAGTTAATCTCCTCAGTCTGAGTTTCCTTCTGACTCTGAAGAAATGCTGACTTTCCAGGCTTGGAGTTTGCAGGTTCTCACGCACAGGCCACTTTCAGAGAGTCCTATCACCATTCTTGTTGCCCCCAAGCTCAGATACACCAGCTTCTAAGAGAATTTTTCTCGTCTCTTTTGTCAAGTTTGCAAGAAGTAAGTGGTTGTTGGTAGAAAAAAAGATGAGGAGAACTGATTTGAAAATTTCTGTTTTTCTTCCTTTTTTCTATTCTGGTTTGCTGATGATTTTCTTGACATTCGAGTTCATCCCCTTCCTTGAATTTCGCACAATGGGAGCCTGAGACCTGGTGAAATACACTATTCTCATAAGTTTCATTTTTAAATAATGGAAGGATCTGCTGAAAGTTGTGGAGGAGAAATTATGTAGTAATGGTGTTCCTGGAATCTTTTGAGTCTATAGGCTCAGGGTTAGGTATTTTTCATATCACTGTCATTTCCTTCCTCTCAACCTGAGCATCTTATCCGAATATCAGTTGAATATGGTTTTGATTCAAGGAAACTCTACGGGTTTCATAGTCACACTTATCTGTGTTGCACACCTATCCTTGATAATGATAAAGTTAAATAAGTAGCTTATACTCCTGAGCCTCAAATTTTTCACCTATAAAATGGAAGTATTTTATTTCCTTGCTGTTAAACTTTAAGTTATATGGCTTGTTTAAATAGGCAACTAAAATATATTTTAACAAAATGTTAGTCTCTGCATATTATTTTATAACTACCTCAGCTATTTAGAGTTAAGGGTCACTTGAATTGTTTGATCATCTTTTGAGGGGTCTCTACATAGAGAGGGAGAGAGAGAGAGAGAGACAGAGAGACAGAGAGGGAGAGAGAGACAGAGACAGAGAGCTTCTATCCACTGGTTCATTCCGCAAATAGCCACAATAGCTGGAGCTGGGCCGATCCAAAGCCAGGAGCCAGGAGCTTCCTCCAGGTCTCCCACGCGGTTGCAAGGGCCCAAGAAGTTGGGCCATCCTCCACTATTTTCCCTGGCCATGCAGGGAGCTAACTCAGAAGTGGAGCAGCTGAAACTCTAAGTGGCTCCCACATGGAGCTAGTACTGCAGGCCTCTCTACACTCTTTGTAACTCTTCATATTCATTATGCTCAGTTTAGAGTTAAATAATGTATCCTGCCCCTATCAGCACTGTACCTTGCAGACATCCAGATGACTACTTAAAGAAAAATGTGTGTGTGTGTGTGTGTGTGTGCAAGAGAGAGAGAAAGAGAGAGATGGATATAAACTGGGTAGAGAGCTGGTGATTCCAGACAGATACTTAACTGTAGTAGAAGAAAAAACATCTCTGGCCCTTACCTTCCCACCAGGTGTTAGTTGTGTTAGTTACCAAAGGGAAATTAAATCTACGCCCCTGCCTCTTCACAGGGACCCCTCAGATCAAACCTGAATAAAATATAATGACTTCCTCTATTTTAAAATGTCTTCCTAAAGAAGACTGATTCTTTCTGCATCAGTGTTAGGTGTACCAGTATCTGAGCTGAGATGCAAAAATATTTATTCTTCCAGTATTGAGATTTTTCAATAGTGGAGGACTAGGGTACAGGATCAACAGAGATAGGTTTCTCAGTTATAGTGTCAGGCAACTCATTTATTGTAGTGTTTTTTTGGATTCAATCCTGTTAATTTCTTCTCTGGTTTTAATTATTTCTCTTCTCCTACTAGATTTGGGTTTGGTTTGCTGCAGTTTTTCTAGGTCCTTGAGATGCGCTGAAAGCTCATTTATTTGGTACCTTTCCAATTTCTTGATATAGGCACCTTTTGCTATAAATTTGCCTCTCAATACTGCTTTTGCTGTATCCCATAAGTTTTGATATGTTGTGTTGTTGTCTTCATTTACTTCCAGAAAGTTTTTGATTTCTCTTTTGATTTCTTGAATGACCCAGTGTTCATTCAGGAGCATGTTGTTCAGTCTCCATGTGTTTGCATACTTTCTGGGGTTTCCTGAGTTTCTAATTTCCAGCTTCATTCCGCTGTGGTCTGAGAAGCTGCATGGTATGATTCTAATTCTTTTAAATTTGCTGAGACTTGCTTTATGGCCTGGTATGTGATCAATCCTAGAGAAGGTTCCATGCACTGCTGAGAAGAATGTGAAGTCTGTAGATGTAGGGTTGAAAGTTCTGTAGATATCTGTTAGATCCATTAGGGCAATAGTGTGGGGAGCAACTCGGACTAGACTAAGTTACTGGAATTAAGACATTCTATGCATCTGCTCTCCCACAATATGGCGCTGGGAGAGAAGAAAACAGCTTCTACACAGCTGCCTCCAGTTCAGCCAATAAACTGTAGGACTTGCTCCTGATTGGAGGAGAGCAGTGTACTCGGCGTGTGGGCAGCCGAGTTGGGATTGGCAGAGGAGGGCTATAAAGGAGGAGAGAGACGGCATGCACCAGGAACATCTAAGGGGAACATCTAAGGGGAACACCTGTGCAGCCCCCGAGAGAGCCGGCTAGCGGTGTGCCGCTCCCCCGCGGAAGTGGGGAATGTGGCAGGGGGAACCGCCCTTCCACGGAGGTGGAAGGGTCGGTAGCCAACCCGGGAAGAACCCGCAGCAAACCCGGGGAGGGCCGAGCAGACGAAAGAACAGCGCAGGGTCCTGTGTCGTTCCTCCACGAAGAGGGGGAGCGACATAATGGTGCCGTGACTCGGATAGGAAACTTAGGAGGGAAGAAATGGGAAGAAATGGGAAAATATCGGAGAGAGAGACTAGCAAACAGCCTAGGGAAAAGTCAGACGAAAAAGGTGCCGGAAGAAGCTATTGAAAGCCTAGGCATAGACTCGGATACGGACTACGGGGGGAAGCTGGGAGAAATCTCTAAGGTCGAAAGCGAAAGTGAAAGCTAGAACAAGCAGACTTGGATACGGACTGTGGGGAGAAGCCAGGAGAAATGAGGGAGGAGTATTGTTGGAAGAAAACTTAGGGAAACATACCGGGTAGAGAAAAATGTTAGGGAAATTGAAGCTGCAGGGGCAGGCCGAGGCGGAGACGAAAGCCACTTTGGGATTCTCAAGTTAGCCCGGGAATGGGGGGCGAAGAGTTGAAACCAGAAGCGGAAACATAAGCCAGGTTGGGATCCGTCTGATTAGCCCGGGGAGCAGAGGACGGGAAGCCAAACCGTGGGGCGGAAACGTGAGCTGGGTTGAATTCGCCAGGTTAGCCCAGGGAACTTAGATTGAATGCTAGTGGCGGAGACGTAAGCTACGCTGTGTGACTCGTGGAGGCTGCCGTGCGCAGAGAGAGCGTGCAGGGCACAAGTAGATAGGGAACGCTGGGCTAGTGCGAGACCGCGGAGTGTGCGCATGAAGCCGAGCTGCGCAGAGCCGCGAAGCCGCGCAGATAAGAGAAGCGGGCTGAAGCGGCTCAGCCGGGAAGCCACCGAGAAGCAGCCTCGGGGCGGGCGCCGGGAAGCCGCAGGGATAAGAGAAACAGAAGTTTAGAAGTAAAATGAGAGAAATAGAAATGTTGGTAGACAGACGTAAAATGGGAGAGATAGGAATGCCCGGAGATATAGAGAAAAATAAAGCCTCCCCTCAACATGGCAATGAGAGAGCTTGGATTCGGTCTGCCTGATTAGTGAGGCGATGAGCACCTGTGGGCGGCTAGCAGCTTATGCGCCGCAGGTCACCGAAGACAGGCACGTTATTAACATCAATAGTCTCCCCACAATACCGCAATGAGAAGGCTTGGATTCGGTATGCCTGATTAGTAAGGTGGTAAGCACCAGCAGGCAGCTCGACCAGAGTATGAGCTGCAGGTCACCGAAGATAGGCACGAATCAACACCAATAAGTTTCCCCACAATATGGCAATGAGAAGGCTTGGGTTCGGTTTGCCTGATAGGACTTGTAAGCACCTGCAGGCAGAGCAGAGCATGCGCTGTGGGGCACCGAGCACAGGCACGCATCAGCGCCTAAAAACCTCCTCACAACATGGCGAAGAGAGGACCCAGATTCGGTTTGCCTGATTGATAGGACTTGTAAGAACCTGTGGCTACTCTAGCAAGCAGAGCAGAGTGTGTGCCGCGGGACACCGAAGACAGGCACGTATCAACGCCAAAAAATAAAAAGAAAGGGGGATCTGTGGGGAGCAACTCGGACTAGACTAAGTTACTGGAATTAAGACTTATTCTATGCATCTGCTCTCCCACAATATGGCGCTGGGAGAGAAGAAAACAGCTTCTACACAGCTGCCTCCAGTTCAGCCAATAAACTGTAGAACTTGCTCCTGATTGGAGGAGAGCAGCGTACTCGGCGTGTGGGCAGCCGAGTTGGGATTGGCGGAGGAGGGCTATAAAGGAGGAGAGAGACGGCATGCACCAGGAACATCTAAGGGGAACATCTAAGGGGAACACCTGTGCAGCCCCCGAGAGAGCCGGCCGGCGGTGTGCCGCTCCCCCGCGGAAGTGGGGAATGTGGCAGGGGGAACCGCCCTTCCACGGAGGTGGAAGGGTCGGTAGCCAACCCGGGAAGAACCCGCAGCAAACCCAGGGAGGGCCGAGCAGACGAAAGAACAGCACAGGGTCCTGTGTCGTTCCTCCACGAAGAGGGGGAGCGACACAATAGTGTCGATTAAATCTGCTGTTTCCTTGTTGATCTTCTGTCCAGATGATCTGTCTATTTCTGAGAGTGGAGTATTGAAGTCCCCCAGTACTATTGTATTGGAATCTAAATCTCCCTTTAAGTCCCTTAACATATCTTTTAAATAGACCGGTGCCCTGTAATTAGGTGCATATACATTTATAATAGTTACATCTTCCTGTTGAATTGAACCCTTAATCAATTTATGGTGTCCCTCTTTGTCTCTCTTAACAGTTTTTGTATTAAAGCTTATTTTGTCTGATATTAATATGGCTACACCTGCTTTTTTTTTTTGGTTTTTGTTGGCATGGAATATCTTTTTCCAACCTTTCACTTTCAGTCTGCATGCCTCTTTGTTAGAGAGATGTGTTTCTTGTAGGCAACAAATAGTTGGGTTGTGTTCTTTGAGCCAGTCAGCCAAACGGTGTCTTTTAACTGAAGAATTCAGACCATTAATGTTCAATGTGACTATTGATACGTAGTGATTTTGCCTTGCCATTTTCCCGGAAATATTTTCTAGTATATGCTTAGAGCTTCCCATGCTCTTTTACTGGTAGGTGTTCTTCCTTTCCCTTCTTTCATATTGATGGCCGTGTTTCTGTGTTTCTGAGTGTAGCACATCTTTAAGTATCTTTTGCAGGGCCGGATGAGTGGCCACAAAGTCTTTCAATTTCTGTTTGCTATGAAAGGTCTTTATTTCACCTTCATTCACAAATGAGAGCTTGGCAGGATATAATATTCTGGGCTGGCAATTTTTCTCTCTTAGCACCTGTGCTATGTCTCGCCATTCCCTCCTAGCTTGTAGGGTTTCTGATGAGAAGTCAGCTGTGAGTCTGATTGGAGATCCTCTGAGAGTAATCTGACGTTTCTCTCTTGCACATTTTAGGATCTTTTCTTTATGTTTCACTGTGGTAAGTTTAATTACCACGTGTCGTGGTGAGGATCTCTTTTGGTCATGTTTATTGGGGGTTCTATGAGCTTCCTGTACTAGGATATCTCTGTCCTTCTCCAAACCTGGAAAGTTCTCTGCTAGTATCTCACTAAAAAGGCCTTCCAATCCTTTCTCTCTCTCCATGCCTTCAGGAACTCCTAGAACTCGAATGTTGGTTTTTTTAATAGTATCCTGTAGATTCCCAACAATATTTTTAAGGTTTCTAATTTCCTCTTCTTTTCTTTGGTTTGACTGTATGTTTTCCTGTGCTCTATCTTCTAAGTCCGATATTCTCTCTTCTGCTTCACCCATTCTGTTTTTAAGGCTTTCTAATGTGTTTGTCATTTGATCTATTGAGCTCTTCATTTCATTTTGATTTCTCTTCACTATTACACTTTCCTGTTCTACTAGTTTCTGAGTTTCATTTTGACTCTTCCTTAAAATTTCATTTTCACGAGAGAGATTTTCAATCTTGTCCATTAAGGATTTCTGTAGTTCAAGGATTTGCTTTTGAGAACTTCTAAATGTTCTTATCATAAATTTTTTGAAATCCGTATCTTGCATTTCTTCTGTCTCATCATCTTCATAATCTTGGTTTGGGGTGTTTTGTTTATTTGGAGGCATCATAGTGTCATCGTTGATCTTGTTCCCTCGATTTCTGTGTTTGTTACTTGGCATAGTTAATTCTTCTTGTGTCACTGTGCGTTTTTTTTTTTTAATTTTATACTATGTCCATGTTAAGTGGACTGCCTGCTGTTGGAGGAGCCTTGGAGGCTTGAGATGTGTGCGGCCTGAGAGCTCTGCTTGGTTCTTCCTGGTTAAGGGTGTGCAAAGGTGACACCCTCAGGTTATGCGTGGTAAATCTCTCTCTTTTTATTTATTTATTTAGTTTATTTATTCAGGGGGTAAGTAACACCGCACGGCATGGCTGTGCAGAATTGATGGTATTTAGCTTCCAGTCTCTGGCTTCTCTACCCACAGAGTCCGTTTAGGCTCCTCTGGACTCCCACTGGGTTGCCTAGGCTACTGAATTGTAGTGACTCAGTTCCTTAGCTCTCCCCCATTGATATGTAAATCCAGAGAGGGGGCCTGCTCTTTGTCTCTTGGGAATTCTTCAAGCCTTGCAGCCTTGCAACCTTTGCAAGGTTAGGGGGAAGAGAAACCCCGAAGCTTTTTTTTCCCTTCTTTCCAGTAGTGAGTTTGCTGCACTTTCCGGCCCCCCTCTAGATTCTGACCCCCGTTTCCCCACCAATGTCTCGGGTTATTGAGCTCACCTCCCCTTCCAGCACCGATGTGTGGACTCGGAGCCCTGGACGTCCCAAGTCTCCCCGCTGTTGTCTGTGTGGCATGCACTCCCCTTCGAGCACTGGCACGCAGACCCTGCGGCTTCCGCGGCTCGGTCCTGCAGCTCGGCTTCCGCGCGGTGGGCGACCTTGTTCTCCCAGCAGGTCCTCCGATTCACAGCCACTCGATCCAGAAGAGTTTCCTCTGCAATATTTTCCTGGTTCTTTTTTCTGAGGCTACTGTAACTCCCCTTTTATTAAACTAAATTTTCCCGGACTATCGGTGCACGCCCTCACTATTCCGCCATCTTGGCTCCGCCCCGTACAATGGCATAATTTCAATTTACTTCATAATCACCAGTTAGCCCTCCACTAAATGAAGAATTCCCCAAGTAGTAAATAGAAAAACCACTGTTCCTCAAGAGTATAGACAAGGGGTGTGAACAATAATTACATCTCAAAATGTCAATTTTTCTCCTAAGCATTACATTTTTTGTACTCCATATATTAGTTATCACAAATAAGGGAAAATATTTATTTGCATTTTGGGGACTGGCTTATGTGAAAACAGTATCTCTAAGTTGTGCATGACTTATAATATTGTTCATGCAATCTTTAATTTTTTTTTTATTTCTGAATGACTTTTCCCAGTGAAAGTCATATTTGTCCAGATGTTTTTCAAGGGCCTCAGGATAGGTCTCAAGGTATAACTGGCCAGCCTGGTATATTCTTTCTAGGGATTCTGGTGGATCTTTTTGAGATTTTTAAAAAATTCCTGTGTTTTTTTTAAGCTTTTTTCTTATATGTTCCCTTTCTTAAACCTGAATATAACTCCTATAATGTAACAACTGGGCCATTCCTTAATAGGAATGTTGGAATTTGCTTCTGGTACAGTGTGCATGTCCATTTAGTGAAGATAGTAAGCCTAATCCTTAGCTGTATCAATAACCATTTTTCTTCATCTCCAGTGAGCATCATATTCATGAGAGTATGTATACTGGTCCAGGAATGAAGACAGTTTGAAAAATAAAAAGTAAAGAACTCCATCATACAAAGGGGAGTCCTCTTGACATAGAGGACATAGCAAATCGGATTTAAAATTGATATATGCACCCAGAGAAATCCAGTTGGCTGGCTGACTTTGGGCATCTAGGTATCTTACTGGAAATATTGGCACAACCGATAGTGACTGGAAGAGGCCCCTGCCCTGTATTGAGTGGCATGTTGTGTCTTTCATGGAGAGGCCACACTTGGCTTCTGATTCCACAGTATTATGTTAGGTGGAAGATCGGTACTTTTACCCAGAATGGGGACAGTTTGGATCCTGCTATGTAAAAACAGGGCAGCCAGTGGGGACCACAAACGAGGTTGTCTGTGAGCTGTAAGTGAGGTTGCTGCAGAATGGCAACTGGTGAATTAGGCAAAGGACTTAGCATGGAAATTCCAGAGTGAGTAATACAGGGCCAAGTGGCAGGCTTATTGCCTGGGTTCTTGGGTCTGATACAAGAAAAGAATTTGAGGATGAGATGCAAATGAAGGTTGGTGGAGGAATAAAATTTATTTTTAGCAAAGCACAAGTGCACACTTGGGAAGGGAGTGTGAGTACACTAGAGTGAGCTATACCCATTGAGATTTTGGAGCTAACTTTTTTATATAATCTTGAGGTAATATGGGATATTCAGTAGTGTTGGTAACTTGGGTGGAGTTTTCCAGGAAAGGGTGGTGGTTACTAGGGATCTGGTGACTGCCTACTTTCTGGTGATTCTGAGAGTTTTAGGCATGTTAGGTCATCTAGTGCATGATGGGAGAGGGAGTGACAATTTTATTATAATGGGCTGTAGGTCATTGTGAGGTCATGACTAGCAACCACGTTGTCCATTTCCATGTGCTCTGGACCTGGAGTTGTGGTTTCTTTTGAAACACCAATTTTGGGTTACCTTGGCCACAGCACAGAGGTGGATGTGGTGTTGAATAGAGTTGGTAGAGATGTCAGTAGGTGCTTTTCCTTTTAGCTGTCTCTGACTAACTCAGTATCATATCATCCTTTCTTTCTTATGGCTTTTCCTTCTGGATAGCTAGCTACTTTTCTGTACCCCTATGATCATTGTACCATGTGTTGATACACGTCCTGCTTTTTATTTATGCTAATTCAAAAAAATGAATGCCTAGACATAGGAAATTTCATCAGTTTTCTTTCACAAAATAACTGTAATTGTAGGACGCTGTAATAGTTTAAGTAACTATTTATGGGCCATAATATTCTTGATTTCAAAATATGTGGAGGCAGTCTGTGGTACAATAAAATAATATTTCAGTTTTGGTCATGTTCTTGTAGCCATACTATAAGCATTTACCTGAGATGTACTTAAACAGGCTCTACTTAGGGTATAGGGCTTATTTCACATCCTGTTTTCTATTTGAGACAGAAAATGAATGAGCAGGAGAGACTGAGGTATAGACAAGCCAGAAACCAGACAAAAGTTACCATACAAAGAGTTTAGTTGCAAAAATCACAAAAGATTCACCTATGAAATGGAAACAACTATAAAAAAATTTCAGTATAAGTCTTTTTTTAAAGATTTATTTTATTTGAGAGTTAGAGTTATAGACAGTGAGAGGGAGAGGCAGAGAGAGAGAGAGAGGTCTTCCTTCTGCTGGTTCACTCCCCAAATGGCTGCAACAGCCGGAGCTGCACTGATCTGAAGCCAGGAGCCAGGAGCTTCTTCTGAGTCTCCCACGTGGGTGCAGGGGTCCAAGGACTTGGGCCATCTTCCACTGCTTTCCTAGGCCATAGCAGCGAGCTGTATGGGAAGAGGAGCAGCTGGGACTAGTACCAGCGTCCACATGGGATGCTGGTGCTTCAGGCAGAGGATTAACCTACTGCACCATGGCACAGGCCCCCAGTATAAGTCTTATAAACTATTTTCCTCTCTCCAACAGGAATCCAAGATCAAATCAAATACACATTAGTCTTCCTAAAGGAGTTGCCCAAAAAAGAGGGGAAGGTGGTACTCAGTTGTACATACCAAGTCAACTTGCCCTGCTCCAAGGCAGAACAGAGGACCCACAGAATCAGACATTCCTTTGCTTCCACAGTATAGTGCTTGGGGCACTGGACACCTCTGTGGAGAGCCCAGGGGGAAAGTCTCAGAACAAAGAGTTTCAGCAGCTGATAGACATTTCCCAGTGAGAGTCCACTGAACAGATGTTGGATCCCCTTACACAGCTTGTTCTTGTTTGGTGGAACAAAAATTGTCACCAAGCTCACAGTCATCTGCCCACCACATGAAAACCCTGATAACTCAAGGGTGAGGTATTGTTACAATGAAAGTGAGTTAATTGGAGTACTAGTAAGCTGAGACATTTACAGAACTGGTGTCTTAAAAGACCCATCTTGCCTGTTCCTTTGTAACTAGTCAATTTTAAGTATGAGTGGTAGAAAATGTGGAGGGGGACAAGGTCAGGAGGTGGGGAATCACTGTAAACACCTGAACACTGGCAATTGCATAAGAAGCACTGTGAAACTCTCTTGATTGGTTCTTCGACTACGGAGGGGTGGATCTGTGCAAACTGCTCCCATATATGTTTAAGAAGGCAACCATTTCTTTGCATTACTCCCTTATCTCCCCAAAGTGTGTTGGGGGTGGGGAACTCTGAGTTAGAGCTGATTTGCAAATACTCCCAGATACAAGCAGATTTCTACGGGTGGCTGACATGTCCATGAGCAGAGCTGGGCAGAAATCTTCTGATCAAAGCTGAAGGTAGCGAAGGAGACAGTGGCAATGCGGAGATGCACTGACCAAGCCTTTTCCCCCGTTTCAGTTACAGCTTCCAAACAAATGCGCCACATGCCCTCCACTCCTTCCAAGTTGGGGTTATTAGAACCTCATCTCTTAGGACAGTCAGCTTTCTCTCCTGCTTTGCCTAGGAGCTCCCAGTTTCTTCATTTAAAAAATAAAATTTTTATGGCTGGCAATCACGTGTTAAATTATGTGCTATTTTCTTCAGCATTTTGTATTGTTTGTAATTGAAGGGGGAGAGATATTCTGTCAGTTCAGTCTTACATATTTCTCTGATGTAAACCAAATTTGAATTTGTACAATACAGTGATTTCTAAAAATTCAAATGAAAAGCTGATTTGTACCCTGAAAACCAGATTTAGGAATTTAGATTCAAATTTATATTTTCTGTTTGGCAGTGATAAGGTTAAGAAAGTTGTATCTTGATTTTCTCCACTGGAGAACTTTAGTTTTGTATTATATATTAGTTGATTTTTGAGTAATCAATATTAGTATTTGCATGCCCAAAATGTTTAAGGAATTAGTTTTGGCACAAGATGACCCATTCTTTCTCAAAGTACTCCAGTTAAACTAACTTTTGTTTTAACAATATCTCACCCTTGAGTTATTAGGTTTTTGAAGTGGTAGGCAGATGAGCTTGAACTTGGTGACAATTTTTGTTGTTCCAAATAAGTTTCTTTATAGTAATGTGGCAGAGGCCTTTGTCTTTTAATTAAACTTGTTTCTAACTCACATAGTTAAAATTGTGGTAGAGGCCTTCCTAAGGTCAAAAGAAGAAAAATGGAGGCATCTGTACTGGGGATGAAATATATTTGTGATCTGCTTGCCTATGAGTGCTTCCACTGTAGTCTGTATCTGCATATCTGTAACCATTTCAGGTTCTGCTTGTTAGTACAGAGCAATGATGTTAACCCTGGCCAGCAGCTTACAGCTCAGTTAAATTTGCATGTGCATTATTGTATCAATCCTGTGGCTGCCATGTAGCATTAGAATATCTGATCTAATATATGCAGGTAACCGTATAAGGGAGACAAATAGGTTAAAACCATATATAAGGGAAAACACTTCTTTGTTTGGGGCTAAGGATTTTGGATAAGAAATTCCATCTGGGCCTTATGCTGGCATAATTAAAGACTACTTCATGTTTTTTTTAAAAGATTTATTTATTTATTTATTTGAAAGTCAGAGTTATACATAGAAGAAGAAGCAGAGAGAGAGAGGGAGAGGGAGAGAGACAGAGACAGAGACAAAGGTCTTCCATCCACTGGTTCACTCCCCAATTGGCAGCAACGGCCAAAGCTGCGCTGATCCGAAACCAAGAGCCAGGAGCTTCTTCCGGGTCTCCCACTTGGGTGTAGGGAACCAAGGATTTGGGCCATCTACCACTGCTTTCCCAGGCCATAGCAGAGAGCTGGATCGGAAGTGAAGCAGCCAGGACTCGAACTGGCGTCTACATGGGATGCCGGCACTGCAGGCAGCGGCTTTACCTGCTATGCCACAGCACCAGCCCGAAGACTACTTCATGTTAAGAGGCCTTGGTGTGTTTGGTCTCGGTACATGAATCCTGCTATAGTAACTTGTTGACATTATTGTAATTTGGGTCCATGTCAGAAGATAGTACATGAGCAGATACCAGCAGTTAAATTACTTGGGAATTGTTGATTATAAATAAATATGTTGATAACTAGGAAAGAAAAAGTTGTTAATTCATAAATACATGCTCAGTAGATTTTGAGTAGTCACAATTGTAAATGTCATGTAACAAAATCCACTTTTTAGTATATCCTGTTCCATGAAAAAATATCAATTAGCACAATTGATATATTTTCTTCAGTTGACTAAATTTTTATCAGTTGACTACACTTATGACCCACATAGGGAAATATAATAAAAGATAAGGCATTTATAATTAGTTTGTGAAACTAATTCATAAGCTGAACATTTTCTCATCCTTTACATTAATATCTGTAAGTGAACATATTGCTTCTTTGAGTAGATTGCATTTAGATATATAAACTAAATATGAACAACTGAGTGAATGCGTTTGGAGAAGTTTATATAAGAGATAGTACCGTAAGCACACTGAAAGGCTGCATTCGCCACACACCCTCAACAGTCCACAGTGGTATTAATAGAGGTGTTATGATTTTTCTTTTAATTTCCCTTTCTCCACAGTTTATACCTTTGTGATCCTTCTGTAGGGATCAAATATTTACAAGTCTGCTAATTCCCCTTGGAAAGATTTCATTTTCTTGCTTTGTCTGGTATTGTTTTTTCTTGAGGTGACTTCAATATACTGCTGATCCAGAATATCTTTGATAGCCACAGTCTGTTTTCTAGGCTACACTGCAATGTTTTATAGTGTTTCTCCTTCCTGATGGAAGTCACTCCATCCACTGTAAAAGCTACATTATTTCTACATTAATTCTCTTTGATATTCCAGAATGTTTCATGACATAGCCACCCTTTAATGGGCATTGCTTACTTTCTACAAATGAAGTATAAGAAAAAAGCTGTTTTTCCCTTTTGCCTCTGGTCTCTGTCACTATCACCATGGCAGTTGTGGTGCACGGTTTCAGTACTTCAGTTCTCCCAGCATTTCACTCACTTAGGAGCATTTACACTCTGAAATAGATATAGGGTAATGGCCATGTTTTCTTTGTTTCTCAGTTTATAGATGGCATTCTGCAGAGTAAATGTTCAACAAATATGTTTCGAGAATGAATTATCACTCTTGAATTCATATAAGCATATTAATTATTGCTGTAAGTACTCCAATTGTCACTTACATTATCTCTAATCATACAATATGCCACTCTCACATCAGCTTCTGATAGTAGCTTGTGTTCATATAGACCAAAGACAGATAAAGAAATCACCTGTACCAATGTAATATATATGTAATATACATAATATATTTGTATGTGCGTGTGTGTGTGATTTGGAATGTTAAACCATCAGCCTAGCTTGTTTTTTAGCATAAAGAAAAGCATCCTTTGATTATTATTTCATTTAAAGGTAATAGACTAAGCAGATACTGTGTTTTACTTTTATAGCACCTGTATCTTTTCCTGTATTTTTGATCTTTTTACATGTATGTATGTGTGAGAATTTATTTCATAGGTATAACTCTAATAAGATAAACATATTTCCCTTCCTCCCTGTCCCCACTTGCTCAGTCCTCCTCCTCCTTCCTTCCTTTTTTTTTTGCAAAAAATTCAATCTACTCTATAGTATTCTCTGTATTATCCAGTCTACTCTATAATATTGATTAAAAAAATAGATGAAAGTTCCACTGGAGTAGAAACAAGAGCCAGAGTCAACAATTGAATCAGAAAATGAGCATTTCATTCCTATACATTTTTTGCATTTACATTAACTAAAACATATTAGAGAAAACATATGATGTTTGTCTTTTTCAGACTGACTTATTTAACTAAATATATACATAATGTTTTTAATATTTCTCTTTGCTGGAAGTCAGTGGGAGATAATGGGTAGCCAGTCCAATGGCCGACACAACTAAACAAGATTTTTTCAAAAAACAAAAATATACATCAGACTCTCATATTTGTACATATACAAATCTCCTTATTACTTTTGGAGAGAACTAGGTATATTTCTTAACATAGTGGAAAAAGCAACTCCAACTTTTGAAGATACAACCAAAAAACTGTTTATAATATGAAAATCAAAACTATTGGCCCAAGGTGTGGAAAAAGTAAAATTAGCATATATTTAAATTTAAAAAAACAAATATGTTCATAGTCATAGACATTTCCCTGAAAAATGTTAGTTACCTAATTTAATTTTTTTATTTTTCTTTTTAAACTTTTATTTAATAAATATAAATTTCCAAAGTACAGTTTATGGATTACAATGGTTTTTCCCCCCATAACTTCCCTCCCACCCACAACCCTCCTATCTCCCACTCGCACTTCCATTCCATTGACATCAAGATTCATTTTCAATTATCTTTATATACAGAAGATCAATTTAGCATATATTAAGTAAAGATTTCAACAGTTTGCACCCACACAGAAACATAAAGTGTAAAATACTGTTTGAGTACTAGTTATGGCATTAAATCACAATGTACAGCACATTAAGGACAGAGATCCTATATGAGGTGTAAGTGCACAGTGACTACTGTTGTTGACTTATCAAATTGACACTCTTGTTTATGGCATCAGTAATCACCCTAGGCTCTAGTCATGAGTTGCCAAGCCTATGGAAGCCTTTTGAGTTCGCCGACTCCGATCTTATTTAGGCAAGGTCGTAGTCAGAGTGGAAGTTCTCTCCTCCCTTCAGAGAAAGGTACCTCCTTTGATGGCCCGTTCTTTCTACTGGGATCTCACAGAGATCTTTCACTTAGTTGTTGTTGTTGTTGTTGTTTTGCCAGAGTGTCTTGGCTTTCCATGCCTGAAATACTCTCATGTGCTCTTCAGCCAGATCCGAATGACTTAAGGACTAATTCTGAGCCAGAGTACTGTTTAGGACATCTGCCATTCTATGAATATGCTGTGTATCCTGCTTCCTGTGTTGGATCATTCTCTCCTTTTTTATTCTATCAGTTAGTGTTAGCAGACACTA
Source organism: Oryctolagus cuniculus (assembly GCF_964237555.1). Classification (NCBI taxonomy): domain Eukaryota; kingdom Metazoa; phylum Chordata; class Mammalia; order Lagomorpha; family Leporidae; genus Oryctolagus; species Oryctolagus cuniculus. The sequence continues at coordinate 136,764 of NW_027208395.1, read as the reverse complement.
GTCTTGTTTATGTGATCCCTCTGACTCTTAGACCTATCAGTATGATCAGTTGTGAACTGAAACTGATCACTTGGACTAGTGAGATGGCATTGGTATATGCAACCTTGATGGGATTGAATTGGAATCCCATGGCACGTTTCTAACGCTACCATTTGGGGCAAGTCAGCTTGAGCATGTCCCAAACTCTACATTTCCTCCCTCTCTTATTCCCACTCTTATATTTAACAGAGATCACTTTTCAGTTATATTTAAACTCCTAAGAATAATTGTGTGTTAATTAAAGAGTTCAACCAATAGTATTAAGTAGAACAAAAACATACTAAAAGGGATAAATATTAAATTGTACATCAACAGTCAGGGCAAGGGCTGATCAAGTCACTGTTTCTCATAGTGTCCATTTCACTTCAACAAGTTTCCCCTTTGGTGCTCTATTAGTTGTCACTGATCACGGAGAACATATGATATTTGTCCCTTTGGGACTGGCTTATTTCACTCAACATGATGTGTTCCAGGTTCCTCCATTTCAGATCTTTTTTTGACTGCTGTATAGTATTCTATAGAGTACATGTCCCATAATTTCTTTATCCAGTCTACTGTTGATGGGCATTTGGGTTGGTTCCAGGTCTTAGCTATTGTGAATTGAGCTGCAATAAACATTAAGGTGCAGAGAGCTTTTGTGTTTGCCAATTTATTTCCCTTTGGGTAAATTCCAAGGAGTGGGATGGATGGGTTGTATGATAGGGTTATATTCAGGTTTCTGAGGAATCTCCAGACTGACTTCCATAGTGGCTTTACCAGTTTGCCTTCCCACCAACAGTGGGTTAGTGTCCCTTTTTCCCCACATCCTCGCCAGCATCTATTGTTGGTAGATTTCTGTATGTCAGCCATTCTAACCAGAGTGGGGTGAAACTTAATTGTGGATTTGATTTGCATTTTCCCTGATTGCTAATGATTCTGAACATTTTCTCATGCGTCTCTTGGCCATTTGGATTTCCTCTTTTGAAAAATATCTATTGAGGTCCTTGGCCCATCTCTTAAGTGGGTTGGTTGTTTGTTGTTGTGGAGTTTCTTGATCTCTTTGAAGATTCTGGTTATTAACCCTTTATCTGTTGCATAGTTTGCAATTTCTTCCCATTCTGTCGGTTGCCTCTTCACTTTCCTGACTGTCTCTTTTGCCATATAGAAACTTCTCAGTTTGATGCAATCCCAATAGTTTATTTTGGTTTTGACTGCCTGTGCTTCCAGGGTCTTTTCCAGGAAGTCTTTGCCTGTGCCTATATCTTGAAGGGATTTTCCTATGTTCTCTACTAATTCGATGGTGTCGGGTTATAGATTTAGATCTTTAATCCATGTTGAGTGGATTTTTGTGTAAGGTGCAAGGTAGGGGTCTTGTTTCATGTTTCTGCACGTGGAAATCCACTTTTCCCAGCACCATTTATTGAATAGACTGTCCTTACTCCAGGGATTGGTTTTGGATCCTTGATCAAACATAAGTTGGCTGTAGAATTTTGGATTGATTTCTGGTGTTTCAATTCTGTTCCATTGGTCTATCCATCTGTTTCTGTACCAGTACCATGCTGTTTTGATAACAACTGCCCTTTGGTATGTCCTGAAATCTAGTCTTATGATGCCTCCGGCATTGTTTTTGTTGTACAAGATTGCTTTAGCTATTCGAGGTCTCCTTTGTCTCTATATGAATTTCAGCATATTTTTTTCCCGATTTGAGAAGAATGTCTTTGGTATTTTTATTGGTATCACATTGACTCTATAAATTGCTTTTGAGAGAATGGACATTTTGATGATATTGTTTCTTTCAATCCATGAGCATGGAAGATTTTTCCATTTTTTGGTATCTTCTTCTATTTCTTTAAGTTTTTGTAATTCTCATCATAGAGATCTTTTTCATCTTTGGTTGAGTTTATTCCAAGGTATTTGATTGTTTTTGTGGCTATTGTGAATGGGATAGATCTTAGAAGTACTTTCTCAGCCATGGCATTTCCCTTGTATACAAAGGCTGTTGATTTTTGTGCATTGATTTTATGTCCTGCTACTTTCCAAATTCTTCTATGAGTTCCAATAGTCTCTTAGTAGAGTTCTTTGGATGCCCTAAATAAAGAGTCATATCATCTGCCAAGAGGGATAGTTTGAGTTCTTCCTTCCCAATTTTTATCCCATTAATTTCTTTTTCTTGCCTAATAGCTCTGGCTAAAACTTCCAGAACTATGTTAAATAGCAGTGGTGAGAGTGGGCATCCCTGCCTGGTGCCATATCTCAGTGGAAATGCTTCCAACTTTTCCCCATTCAATAGGATGCTGGCCGTGGGTTTTTCATAAATTGCTTTGATTATATTGAGGAATGTTCCTTCTATACCCAGTTTGCTTAGAGTTTTCATCATGAAAGGGTATTGTATTTTATCAAATGCTTTCTCTGCATCTATTGAGATAATCATATGGTTTTTCTTCTGCAGTGTGTTAATGTGGTGTATCACATTGATTGTTTTGCACACATTGAGCCATCCCTGCATACCAGGGATAAATCCCACTTGGTCTGGGTGGATGATCTTTCTGATGTGTTGTTGCATTCTATTGGCCAGAATTTTATTGAGAATTTTTGCATCTATGTTAATCAGGGATATAGGTCTGTAATTTTCTTTCAATGCTGCATCTTTCTCTGGCTTAGGAATTAAGGTGATGCTAGCTTCATAGAAAGAATTGGGGGCCGGCGCCGTGGCTCACTAGGCTAATCCTCTGCCTTGCGGCGCCAGCACACCGGGTTCTAGTCCAGGTCGGGGCGCCGGATTCTGTCCCGGTTGCCCCTCTTCCAGGCCAGCTCTCTGCTGTGGCCCGGGAGTGCAGTGGAGGATGACCCAAGTGCTTTTGCCCTGCACCCCATGGGAGACCAGGAGAAGCACCTGGCTCCTGCCTTCGGATTAGCGAGGTGCGTGGGCCATAGCACGCCAGCCACGGTGGCCGTTGGTTGGTGAACCAACAGCAAAGGAATACCTTTCTCTCTCTCTCTTTTACTGTCCACTCTGCTTTTCAAAAAAAAAAAAGAAAGAAAGAAAGAAAGAAAGAAAGAAAGAAAGAAAGAAAGAAAGAAACATTGGGGAGGATTCCCTCTTTTTCAGTTGTTCTGAATAGTTTGAGGAAAATTTGAGTTAGTTTTTCTTTAAATGTCTGATAGAATTCAGCAGCGCATCCATCTGGTCCTGTGCTTTTTTTTATTGGGAGCCCCTTTATTACTGTTTCAATTCTGTCTCAGTTATGTGTCTGTTTAGGTTTTCTATGCCTTCCTGGATCAATTTGGGTATGTTGAATGTGTCCATGAATCTATCCATTTCTCACAGAGAAATCTGCTGTGAGTCTAATTGGAGATCCTCTGAGAGTAATCTGATGTTTCTGTCTTGCACATTTTAGAATCTTTTCTCTATGTTTCACTGTGTTGAGTTTGATTACAATGTGTCATGGTGAGGATCTCTTTTGGTCATGTTTACTAGGGGTTCTGTGAGCTTCCTGTACTAGGATGTCTCTGTCCTTCTCCAAACCCGGGAAGTTCTCTGCTAGTATCTCACTAAAAAGGCCTTCTATTCCTTTCTCTCTCTCCATGCCTTCAGGAACTCCTGGAACCCAAATGTTGTTTTTTTTAATAGTATCCTGTAGATTTTCAACAATATTTTTAGATTTCTAATTTCCTCTTCTTTTCTTTGGTTTGAATGTATACTTTCCTATGCTCTGTCTTCTAAGTCTGATACTTCTCTTCTGCTTCACTGACTCTGTTTTTAATGCTCTCTAATGTTTTTGTCATTTGATATACTTAGTTCTTCATTTAATTTTGTTTTTCTTCACTATCACACTTTCCTGTTCTACTAGATTCTGCTTTTCATTTTGATTCCTCCTTAAGATTTCATTTTCACCAGAGAGATTTTCTATCCTGTCCAGTAAGGACTTCTGTAGTTCAAGAATTTGTTTCTGAAAGCTTCTAAATGTTCTTATCATAAATTTTTTGCAATCCATATCTTGCATTTCTTCTATCTCATCATCTTCATAATCTTGGCTTCGGGTGTCTTGTTCATTTGGGGGCATTATACTGTCTTCCTTGTTCTTGTTTCCTCGGTTTCTGCGTTTGTTGCTTGGCATTGTGGAGATATTCTTTGGATTCTTCTTCCCTTGCTGTGGTGTTTTTTTCTTGTTATATTATGAATGCATTAAGTGGACTATGTGCTTTTGTTGGAGCCTTAGAGGCTTGAGATGGGTTGGCCAGAGAGCTCTGTTTGGTGCTTCAGGGTTAAGGGTATGCCAAAAGTGACACTCCCAGTTTAGGCATGGTAAATCTCTCTGTCTCTCTCTCTCTCTCTTTTTTTTTTTTTTTTTTTTTTTTTTTTTTTTGTTCCAGAAGGGTAATTCCGCACAGCTGAGCGGAAGTGAAGGTAGTCAGCTTCTGATCTCTGGCTCCTGTGGGTGTAATATTTGTTTGCTCTTTCCCAAGGAACACAGAAATAATCTTTAGTTTGACTTTTAAAGTTTACAGGTTTAATTGAAAAACAATAATTATGGAGCATATGGTGATATTTTTTGCTTTTTAAAAATTTTTATTTAAAGTATGCTTTGATTTCTGTATATACTGTGGTTAAGATTTAGTCAAGCAGTGAACATGTCATTCTCTTTATCGTAATTCTCATTCTGAGAAGCAGAATTTGACTGCATCTTTAAAGTGCTGTTCCTGTAGGTGTGTAGAAAGTGATGGAGAAATTTTATTGCATCTCTTCTCCATTTTCATAGTACATGCAAATCATTATGAGGTGGGTGTTGGTGGGTAGGAGGTAATAGATACACAGGAGCCAGAGAGTTCTCAAGGTCTTCTCCAACACTGCATTATTTGCCCTCATAGTGTTGTGGGCTATGTTGGACCTAAATTAATATTCCAGACTCTTTGACCTACAGAATTGTAAATACAGCCACAAAAGTGGCATGCAGTGTGGTAAACTTTATTTACAAAGTGAGAAAAGTACACTGGCTCATTAGGACTTTATTTTGGGAAAGCTGGCCAAAGAAAGGGAATTACCATAACCTGCTCTGCTCCTCCTGAGTCCGCAAGGAGAGAGCAAACTTGCATTCTACCTAGCATTTTATGAATTTAGAAAACCAAAAGCGTTTACATGATACTACCCCCACTATGCTGTGTAAAAGTACTTTCAGGGGAGGGGTCCCATGATTGACAGGTTGGTGAACATTGCAACGGAATGAAGGAGGTTGGGCTCCCAGCTCATGATCTTAAAATTGTCAAAATTTTCCCTCATTAATAGAGCTGTAGGAATTAACAGATGATAAGAAACCTTTTCGGTCAGTTACTTCACCAATGATTTAGTAGGTCCATATAATCTTCTCTAACTTATTCTAATGTTATTAATGTGTTTCATTTGTATAATGTACAAATAAAACATTTACAATAAGTAAAATTTCAAATTCTCGTGTCTCCCAGTATCTTCCTAAATGCACATTAAGATCACAGCAATCAAAGTTCTATTTTTAGATAAAACCCTGGTGAAACCTTCACAGGTATGTCTAACCACACCACCTTTGCTAGCGTTTGTTACTAGAGGAGAACGAACGCCTCGGTTCTCTGGGCCATCACACTGGAGGGGCAGGTGTGCGGGGACCCAGCCCGGGCCGGGGCGGCGCGCAGCGGGCAGCCTCCGGGCGCCGCGGGAATCCCGCTCCAGGGTCTCGCGAGAACAGCGCCCGCGGACGGCTTCCCGCCCAACGGCCGCGCCGTCAGTTCCCGCTCGGCGCCCGGCCCCGACGCCATGCTCCGCCTGCTGCTGCTGCTGGCCGGGCTCCGTGGCTGCCCAGCGCCGAGGCCCGGTAAGCCCCGGGCCCCGCCGTCCCTCGGGGCGGGGCGGCCTCTCTCCCGCGCTCCGGAGCGGGCTCGGCTGCCTCCGACGGCCGCGGCCTCGCTCCCTGTTGGCCGGCCCCCCGTGGAGGGCGCCGCGTCGGGATGCAGAGCCACCGTGAGGGGAAGTCACTTTCGCAAGCCGGGACAGACCTGTGCGCTCTTTACCTAGATCTTTCTAAGCAGTGTGCATGTCTAGTTGTTTTAGCAGCATTTATTGAAAAAAAATGTCTTTAACCTGTACTAGTGCCTTTGGTTCTTTTTCAAAGATCAGTTGAGTGCATTTAGATGAATCTCATTCTGGGCTTTCATTCTGTCCTGTTGATCTACTTTTCTGTTCTTTGTCCAACATCACATTGTCTTGATTACTGTAGCTTTAGATTAAATTTTGGACTTTGATAATGTAAGCACCCTGGCTTTATTCTCCTTCAATACTGAATAGAATTTTCTGGGCATTCATGGCCTGTCCATGTAAACTTAAAAATTAATAGTTGATGTTCACAAAATAATTTCCTACAATTTGGTTGAGATTGTTTGAATCTAAAGATCAAGTTGGGAAGATATGACATCTTGACATTAATGAATCTTCTTATCCACAAACAACCTGTCAATCAACTTATTTAGTTGTTCTTTGATGTCTTTTATAAGTTTTGTAGTTTTCTTCATAGAGAGAAGGCATAGACATGATAATATTTTGGAAGGTGCTAATGTAAATGACAATATACTTTTTTTTTTTTTTTGACAGAGTGGACAGTGAGAGAGAGAGAGAGAGAAAGGTCTTCCTTTTGCCGTTGGTTCACCCTCCAATGGCTGCTGCGGCCGGCGTGCTGCGCGCTGATCCAATGGCAGGAGCCAGGTACTTATCCTGGTCTCCCATGTGGGTGCAGGACCCAAGCTCTTGGGCCATCCTCCACTGCACTCCCTGACCACAGCAGAGAGCTGGCCTGGAAGAGGGGCAACCGGGACAGAATCCGGCGCCCCGACTGGGACTAGAACCCAGTGTGCCGGCGTTGCAAGGCAGAGGATTAGCCTAGTGAGCCTCGGCGCTGGCCGAGATAATGTCCAGTTTTCTTGGATAACCTTTGCAATGTCAGGATTATTGGCCAGCCTTAGTACTTTGCATGCCTTTGCTAATGCAGTCCCAGGCAGTGATGAGAGATAGTCAAAGCCAGAAAGAATATACATGTAACAGAATTTCTCTTCTGAGAGTACATCCCCAAGTTGTCTACATATTCCCAGCCCAGCATGATCAATTTCTAGTCCATTTCCAAATTGGTTTGTTTTTAAAATCACCTTCTTACAGCCAAAAGCTAGGAGATCAGAATCCTCTGATTATTGCTTATACAATTCCAATTTTTTTAAGACAGGCCAGTTGTGCATCAACTTCATAAGGAGATATAAGGCAGTCCACTCCCTGAGATCTAGCAGCTTTAATCACTTTTGTGGGCCATAGCATGTGTGATATTGATAGGACAGGTAAAACATTCTTGGATTTCCAAGACTTTACCCTCACGAAGAAGCTGGTTTCCCTTAAGGAGGCTGGCTTGTCGTTCTTTTCTAGACCTTTCTACTTTTTTCGAAGGTAAAGTGCATCCATCAAAAACAAGAACAGGTTTAATTCTATGATATACTAACATGTTAACAAATTTCATACAAAATCCCACATACCTCTAATAATAAACACTGACTTTATTTATTTTGAACAACTCCCAAATAGCCAAAAATCAGAATCTAGTATTACAAAACACTGATGTTCTCCCATGAAGAAATGTTCAAAGAACTGTGACAGTAGCAATGAAAATCTTGCAAATTTCAACTATCAGTAGGTTCACTGTTGGCTAATTTATCAGCTCAAGCAGTGGCTCCTTTGTGAAGCCAGCAATATGTATCCACAGCTATTGCCTGTCCTTTATATTTCCTCACAGGGATGGGTTCAGAAGCTTTTTTGATAAACTGTAGTAGTCCTTGGATCCCCATAGTACCATGTTAACCTGTTCACAGAGCTCTGATGCTCTATTTGGTAGTTCTTCGAACTTCAGGCTTTTCTCTGCTCCACTCTGAGTAACTGCGATTCACGAACCTCTCTGATAACGTGTCTAAATAGAAGATTCTTTCACTCTGAGGAAAGCGCACATAAATCCTCATTTTGTGATACATGTGTAAGCATCTTCTAGGCCAGGTCAATATCCTTCAAAAAGCATTTCCTCCTTTTCACAGTGGGAGGCACTGAGCACCACATGACGCACATCATCTCGCAGTGATCCCCATGGCACTTGTTAGCTTCCACACAGATCACTCTTTTCACTTTTCAGAAAGGCATCTCCTCACAGCTCAAGGGCAGAGGGACTGGGTCCCCAAAGCCCACCTCAAACGTACCTCACCCAAGCCACAGCAACCAAAGCTGGCAGTGCATGACTCTGGCAACCCAGCTACAGTGGAGCACCCAAAGTCAGCTGTGCTTAGTCTTATCTGTTGCAGCCCAATTATATCTATTGCAGAACTCAGCATCTTATTATTCTCTAAAATGTCCCTATGTTATTACATAAGAAAAATCATGGAGTTACAGTTACAGTAGCACCACGACTTTTGAACAGCCAAATGAATTAAGGAATTTGTTTAAGGCTACCAAAGGCTTTTTTTGATGAACTGTGTATAAAGTTGGAAATTTAAAGTCTTAAACTATTTTATTTTGTTGTAGTTTCTTCAGGCAGTCTTACTTACCACCTACTTGTATATTATTGCTAATGTTGTTATAGAGATAATGTAGTCCTCCTCCTACCTTATACCTCATCCACACTTAATATCCTGCCATCTAAGGAAATAGACAATATATACCTTTGTAATGCCACAGATTACCAACATCCCAAATCCCTTTATAAAAGTAGCTATCCAGGCCGGCGCCGCGGCTCACTAGGCTAATCCTCCGCCTAGCGGCGCCGGCACACAGGGTTCTAGTCCCGGTCGGGGCGCCGGATTCTGTCCCGGTTGCCCCTCTTCCAGGCCAGCCCTCTGCTGTGGCCAGGGAGTGCAGTGGAGGATGGCCCAGGTGCTTGGGCCCTGCACCCCATGGGAGACCAGGAAAAGCACCTGGCTCCTGGCTCCTGCCATCGGATCAGCGCGGTGCGCCGGCCGCAGCGCGCCGGCCGTGGCGGCCATTGGAGGGTGAACCAACGGCAAAGGAAGACCTTTCTCTCTGTCTCTCTCTCTCACTGTCCACTCTGCCTGTCAAAAAAAAAAAAGTAGCTATCCATGTGCTTGTCAAATATATAAAATTCTGTTTTGAATATGTCATCCAGTATGAGAAAACCATCACACTCAAGGATGTAATGAGTTCAGTGAAAGTACTATTCACAGAATTATGGACATGATTAAGGAAATCAATTAAGGCTATTAAACCAACTGTGGAAATAATTTTTTATCACCCTTAGGGATAAAGAGGCAAGGGAACACAACGATGTTGGTGGAACCTAGAGAGAGATAAATTTATTGAAGGCAGTCTCAACAGAAGCTGTGGCTTTTGAGAGATGCAGCTATATAAAAAAATAGTCAATTATGGTGACAGGTGTTTAGCCAACTGGATAATCTGCCCATTGAGATATTTGCATCCTGTATCAGAATCCCTGGGTTCTAGTCCTGGTTCTACCCCCAATTTTAGCTTCCTGCCAGTGCATACACTGGAAGGTGACAGTTATGGCTCAAGTGGTTGGGTTTCTGTTACCCACATAGGATTGAATTCCTGACTCACAAACAGCTCCTGGCTTAAGCCCCCCAGCTATTGAGAGCATTTGGGCAGTGAATGAGGGCTTAGAAACTCTCTGCACCACTCAAATAACAAAATTTAAAAATACCCAGTTTTGAAAAGGACGGTACAAATAAAACGCCTTGGCCTCTTTATACTTCATCCCTTTGCCAGTGCTTCTCTTAGGTGGACCTCATTCATGATCAAAGAGCAAAGGAGCTTTTGCGATGCAATCAGTAAAATAACAGCCTCCTGGCAGAGCAGTGCAGAGAAAGAACAGATAGCAAAACAGCCAGCCTGCAATGTACCTGATTCTGGACTTTTTGTTCCATTATCTGTTCCTGTGCATAACTAAATTTTTGTATTTACTATAACTTTGAGGCATATTTTGATATCAGGTAGATTTTAAAAATTTTCATAACTATCCCTTCATGAAGTTGAATTGTAGACCGAGTTTACCATGTTTAATCAAAGTGCATTTCTTGTCCCACAGGCCACCTCTAGGCAAGGTACATAACATCCATATTCACCCTTCTTATTATTCTTTTTTTAAAAAAATTATTTTTTTTATCTGAAAGAGTTACACAGAGAGAAAGAGAGAGGCAGAGAGAGAGTGAGAGGTCTTCTTATCCACTGGTTCACTCCCCAGTTGGCCACAACGGCTGGAGCTGCATGGATACGAAACTGGGAGCTTCTTTCAGGTCTTCCATGTGGGTGCAGGGGCCCAAGCACTTGAGCCATCTTGTACTGCTTTCCCAGGTAATAGCAGAGAGCTATATTGGAAGAGGAGGAGCTGGGATTCCAATCTGTGCCCCCATGGGATGCTGGCACATTAAGTGGTGGCCTTACCTACTATGCCACAGCGCTGGCTCTATTATCATTCTTAAACTTTTAGGAAGGGAAGTAGAGAAAGAGGGAGGAAAAAAAGGAAAGAAAAAAGGAAAAGGAAAAAGAAAGGGAGATAGGGTGGGAAGGAAATGAGGAAGGGAAGTATGATTATATTCTTAGAATTGTTTGTATGAACTAAATTGAATCTTTATGTTAATATCACATCCAACAAAGGGAAAAAAGGCAACACAAAAGAAGTTTTCTTCTGCCTCATATAACTAATCCTTATATAGGAAATATATGCACAAGGTATGTAATGCTTGAAATTTCACTTGCTGGAAGGATTTCCTTTTTCTAATCGCTTTTAGGGACACCTAAATGGGTTTGTAAGGATTTTTCAGTTGACATTTGAATACTATTATCATATCATACACATAATTTTCTTCTTTCACTTAACTTGTCATAGGAAACAATAAATGATGGTTGAGAGATTGATGTGTAAGGTTAGTGGACTGTGGATCATCCATTTATGCCACCTGAAGCTTGCAATAACTTCGTTTTTTTTAAAGATTTTATTTATTTAGTATTTGATTGGTAAAGACAGAGAGTGGGAAAGACAGAGAGAAAGGTCTTCCATACATTAGTTCTCTCCCTATGTGGCCGCGATGGCTGGAGCTAAGCCGATCCAAAGCCAGGAGCCAGGAGCCAGGAGCCAGGAGCTTCTTTTGGGTCTCCCATGTGAGTGCAGAGGCCTAAGCAATTGGGCCATCTTCCGCTGCTTTCCTGGGCCATAGCAGAGAGCTGAATTGGAAGGGACACAAATCTGGGACACAACCTGTGCCCATATAGGATGCTGGTACCACAGGCAGATGCTTAGCTTATGCACCACAGCACTGGCCCCTCAAGAACTTTTAAAATGTTGCCCTACATATAACTGTTCCATTTGATGAATACTCCTGGGAGTGCCTGAAAATGTCAGTTTGTGAAGTGTGGCCTGGGTTGCAAATTATATAGTATCATATTGTATGAGTTTTAGTTGCTATCACAGTCCAATATTGGGCCAGAAGCATTATTAAAAGAAAAAAAAATACTTGAAGAGATATATGCTGTATTTTTCCCTTTTTCCTGTTATAATGAACCACCAAATGAGTGGTTTAAAATAACAGAAATGTACTCTCTCACAGTTCTTGAGACTGGATGTATACAATCAAAGGATTCGTAGTGTTGGTTCCTTTTGGAAACTTGGTTGGATCATGCATTGCATGCCTGACCCCTAGTTTCTGATAGTTTTATCAATCCTTGGATTGTAGACATGTTATTCTTACTCGGTGTGTCTTCTCCTCTTCTCTTACTTATAAAGATGCTTGTCATTGGATTTAAGGTCCACCCTAATCCATGATCCTCTCATTTCATGACCTGTATTTAATTATAGCTTGCAAAGACTTATTTTCCAAATAAGTATACATGAACCGATTCTTGTTAGACACTTATTTTGAGAGGGCAGTATCCAACCCACTATATGTACAATTGAGGATATTTCCTTGGTTCAAAACTGTTGGGAGCTTTTCTGGGATTCCACTAAAGAGGCCTAACAGGCATTCTTCAACATTTCAGTCAGTCTTTTCATGAGCTCTTTTTTCTCCTAGCTGTAAAGGAAAACCAGTAGAGCTCCTTGCACAGTGGCCTATATCAACTGAAGAGCCTTCTCTTACTTAGGCTACCTATAAATCGAGAAGCCTCTGGTTTGTCATTATAGGGTCAAAGCAACAAAGCTGTATGTGATACAGGTTGCTTTGAAATTCCAAAGTGATCTACAAAGTGTTGCGCCTCATCATTTAGTATGGAGAAGGATACTTTCCAGTGCAGTCTAGACCACCTGATCATTATAAACTGATTTTCTCTGTGTGGTATATGTATATCTTTAATTAAGACTCTGATATACTTCTTCTTATAAAGACAAATGAGACATCTGTTACTTTATTCAGGTCTCAGAGGCGTGATATTATGAATGTACTCCAGTTTCTTCTGAATGGGCATATTAGTTTCTTGTTGATGATGTAAAAAATTACCATAAACTTGTGCTTTAAACAGTTCTGTAGGTCATAAGTCTAAAGTTAAAGTATAGTGGGTCCAAATCAAGGAATTGGGGGTGCTGTGTTCTTCTGAATGCTCTAATAAAAAATTTGTTTTCATGCCTTTTCCAACTTCTAGGGGCTGGCCATATTCCTTAGCTTGAAACTGCTTTCCTTCACCTTCAAATGCAGTACTATTGGGCTGAATCATTATAACACTGCCTTTTTTCTGTTTCTCTCTTCTGCTTTAATGACACTTTTCACCCCTAAGATACTCCAAGATAATCATCTTATTTTAAGATCAGGTGATTTACTATCTTAATGGTATTTGCCATGTAACAACATATCCAAAAGATTTGGGGATTTGTATGTAGATCTTTAAAAGGCCAGCATTCTGTCAGCCACAGATAGTGAGATGTTTAGTGTCCAGTTAGAATCAAAATCAGAGATTTAACAAGGTCATGAGGCAAGAGAGTGCAGGTATACTGCCATCACTGTGAAGCAAAAATGCAAACTAAAAGCCTCTGCTTATTATGATAGAGAAAACAGCAACTTTTTCTGTCAGTGGTCCATATAGGTGCTAGTGTGTGGGTTCATTTGTTTCAGTCCATATTTGGAATAATATCTGTTATTGCAGTTAATACCTGATTAAACTCAAGGAAATTCATTGCCATTTGTTTGTTGCATGTATGTTGTTTTTGTAGAGCAAGCAAATAATGTTTGGGACTATAATGAGAATCACTGCTCTTGCATATATTTTTCCATCATAATGGGACTAATTTCTGTATATAGAAGGACTTTTTGTGTAATGTTTTGTTAATGGTAGAGATGATATTCAGGGGTTCCCATTTGTCCATCCATTTCATAATAACCCTTTCTCTTTTCGTCAGGTAAAGTGTGCATTCTGAAAGTCACTGCTCTGTTTACACAAACTGTTTCATTAAATTATGATCGGATGGATTTGTGACCCCTGGGTGCTCTCATAGCTATAAGAACCTAAATTCCATTCATCACCCAAGTGTTCATAAGCAAGTGTTCATAAGCAAGTATTAAGACCTTAAGTATTTTAGGCCTCAAAAATTAGTATTAACTTAGAGTCAACGTTTGATATTACACAGGTGTGAGTAATTGGATTTCAATTTTTGTGTATCTAGTCTGAGTCTTTCTTTTAGTCACTTTAATGTATTAAAATAATGGAGCTCTTTGACTTTTACTGCCTCTTATTTGTGTGATAATTACCTAATTTAATGCTTTTGTCATGTTTAAAAATTAGCATATAAATCTGCAATGTTTTGGGTTTATTTTCTAGGTACCTTGTAGATGCTTTTAATTTGGAATGATTAGAGTGTTTTATATAATAAATGTAATCCTTTATTTAGGCAATAACTAATAATTCTTCACCATGAATAATTAGGAAATTTGATATCTTATGACTTCTTTGTACCTCCTTGTCCCTTTTACTACATGATTATGATTATTTTTCTTTTAGTTGTTCTGTAACTTTATGCCATGAAACAGTATGCTGCTTCGTAGCTTCATATGCTTATTTTCTCCCCCCCCCCCAGAAACCTAAGGGAATAGAAACTTCATACATTTCATAAATAAAACTTGAGGAACATGGTGATTCTTCCCACCATATCTGCCCTCCCACTTCTCCTCTTCCCTCTCCTATTCCCATTCTTATTTTTCACTAAGATCTATTTTCAATTAACTTTATATACATGTGATTAATTCTATGTTAAGTAAGAAGTTCAACAACTAGTATGGGGAAAAAAAACCAAAACTGTTCCTCAATAGTCCTGACAAGGGCTGTTCAAAGGCATTGCTTCTCAAAGTGTCAATTTCACTTCTATAGATTGCCTTTTAGGTAATTTTAAGTCACTTTTGACCACTTGTACATGTAAGAAAACTAGTATGCTTGTATGTGCTGCTTCTTCTGTTGCTATGTTGTTGGATATGTACAAAATTGTTGTACTTACTATGTCATATTATGTCTGCATAATTTTCTGACATTGCATCTATTATATAAATATGGTTTGTACAATTGCTTTAGCTTTCAGTTTTATTCTGTATTTAAGTATACTTAGTGCCTATCACTAGGCCTTTTACTCCAACTCTACTGATAGATTTTCTGTGAGACAGTTATCTGCCTTCTGTAACAGGCATATATGTAGTATTTTACTTGAGTTGTTGCTTGTACCTATCTGTCTTTGGCCTTTATAGTTGAATAGCAATTTGGCTGAAAATAAACTTTTTGGGTTCTCACTTTCTTTTACCAACTTTACTTTTTATTTATATAAAGGGAACAAATTTCATGTATTTCATATGTACAGTATTTTTTTAAAAGATTTATTTTATTTATTTGAAAGAAAAAAAAAGTCATAGAAAAGTAAAGCCAAAGAGAGATCTTCTATCTGCTGATTCACTCTCCAAATGACTGCAATGGCCAGAGCTGTGATGATCTGAAGCCAGGAGCCAGGAGCTTCTTCCGGGTCTCCCACAGGGGTGCAGGGGCCCAAGCAGTTGGGCCATCTTCTACTGCTTTCCCAGGCCATACCAGAGAGCTGAATGAAGCAGCTAGGACTCCAATTTGCACCCCTATGGGATGCCAGTGCTGCAGGCTGAGGTTTTTACCCACTGTGCCATAGCACTGGCCCCTCATATATACAGTTTTAAGAGCATAATATTTTCTACCCTAATACCCCACTGTCAACCTGCCTCTTCCTTCTGTTCTTATTTTAAGTTTTACAATGACATTCTTTCAATTTACTTTATAATCAAAGCTTAACTCTTTTGTAAATAAGACATTATTCTTTGGCATTTTAACATTGATTACTGCATTTACGAATTCTCAAGCTAGCCTGCTTTTTTCTCCTCACACCAAATTTTATTTTTGCTTATGTTTCTCTAGGATTGTTTATCTTAGAATGCCAATCACTTTGGTGTAATTCTACATGGTTTTAATTGTTATCAGAGTTTCCTAAAACGAAGTGTCTATTTCAAATCCTTTATTTCAGGAAAGTACTCTTTATTGGTTTTTAATACCATCTGAGAGGCAGAGAGACAGAAAGAGCAAGCTCCTGTCCATTCTCCAAGTGTCTAAAATGACTAGGGCTAGGCAGAGACTAAAACTGGGAGCCAGGAAATCAAATTGTGTCTTCCATGTAAGTAGCAGGGACCTGACAACTTGACATATCACTTGCTACCTCTCTGGGTCTGAAGTGGTGGGAAGCTGGAATTGAAGCCAGAGCCAGGACTTGCACTTGCTAGCTTAACTTCTTCCCCCATGAAATTTTTTGATGTATGTCATTGATTTTTTTGTCTACTTGTTCTGTTTTTCTTCAAGAATAGCAAATTTTATATAGGTTGAATACTTGCTCTTTGCACTTTAAAAAAATCTTTCATAATTATTTCATGTGTTTTCAAATTAGATATTTTAAGTTTTTCCCCTTAGTTTTTATTTTTAAGGGAATTTATTAATGTATTAGGTCCTCAGAGAAAATGCATGATTATTACTACAGAATAATTCTCACCAGTTCTCATGTTGATTTCATAGTAGTGAACAGAGAACAGATTTGATGTCATTTATAGATGTAATTCTAAGAGTATTATATTTCCCTTCCTTCCTTCCATCTTCATTCCATCCTTTTCTACCTCTCCCACTTTCTAATTTTTGAGATAACATATTATTAATTTACATTATAGTCAAAGGCTTAATGCTACACTGAATAAAGAATTCAATGAGTAAAAAGTAAAATGAATACATAATGATGAGCCACCAATACTTTCATAGGCAAATCTTATGAAAGAAACTGAATAGACCTCTGGCGTGATTCCGTCCTGTGTGGCTGTTCTTTGCAGCAGTGGGCATCTAATCTCTGTCTGCTTTCTCTCCCACCCAAGTTGGTTCCTCCGCCTCATGGAAGATTTGATGGACATGGTCATGAGCCCCCTGAGGCCCCAGAACTGTCTTTTCGATTGTGAACTAAAGGCTGACAAAGATTATCACTTTAAAGTGGACAATGATGAAAATGAGCACCAGTTATCTTTAAGAACGGTCAGTTTAGGCGCTGGTGCCAAGGATGAACTGCACATTGTTGAAGCAGACGCAATGAATTACGCAGGCAGCCCTATTAAAGTCACACTGGCAACATTGAACATGTCTGTACAGCCAACAGTTCCCTTGGGGGCTTTGAAATAATACCACCTGTGGTCTTAAGGTGGAAGTGTGGTTCAGGGCCTGTGCATATTAGCGGACAGCACTTAGTAGCTGTGGAGGAAGATGCAGAGTCAGAAGAGGAAGAGGATGTGAGGCTATTAAGTATATCTGGAAAACGATCTGTCCCTGGAGGTGGCAGCAAGGTACCACAGAAAAAAGTAAACCTTGCTGCTGAAGATGATGATGAAGATGATGACGATAATGATGATGATGATGATTTTGATGATGAGGAAACTGAAGAAAAAGCTCCAGTGAAGAAATCTATACGAGATACCCCAGCCAAAAATGCACAGAAATCAAACCAGAATGGGAAAGACTCAAAACCATCAACACCAAGATCAAAAGGTCAAGAATCCTTCAAAAAACAGGAAAAAACTCCTAAAACACCAAAAGTACCTACTTTCATAGAAGACATTAAAAGCAAAAATGCAAGCAAGTATAGAAAAAGGTGGTTCTCTTCCCAAAGTGGAAGCCAAATTCATCAATTATGTGAAGAATTGCTTCCAGATGACTGACCAGGAGGCTATTCAAGAGCTTTGGCAGTGGAGGAAGTCTCTTTAAGAAAATAGTTTCAACAGTTTGTTAAAATTTTCCATCATCCTCTGTAAAAAAAAAAAAAAAAAAAAAAGAAACTATCAACTCCCAACTTGACTCTCACTGGGATTAAACATGACAATAGGTCTGATCTGATTTCATCATCATTAAAAAAAAATCATCTATTATTTTTCACTTTATGTTTCTGTGTGGGAGCAAACTGTTGAAATCCTTACTTAATGTATACTAAGCTGATCTTCTGTATATTAAGATAATCGAAAATGAATCTTGATGTGAATGGAAGGGGAGAGGGAGTGGGAAAAGGGAGGGTTGTGGGTGGGAGGGACGGTATGGGGGGGAAGCCATAGTAATCCATTATTCGTACTTTGGAAACGTATATTCATTAAATAAAAGTTAAAAAAAAATTTTCCATCTTATTTCATTTCTGTAACAGTTGATATCTGGCTGTCCTTTTTATAATGCAGAGTGAGAACTTTCCCTACTGTGTTTGATAAATGTTGTCCAGGTTCCGTTGCCAAGAATGTGTTGTCCAAAATACCTGTTTAGTTTTTCAAGAAGGAACTCCATCCTTTGCTTGGTTTCAAGTATGTATGGAATGTTATCATAGGACACAGTAGTAGCAGTGGTCAGATGTGAAAATGGTGGAGAGACAAATATACATATGAAATAAACTCAGTATTTTAATAAAATAAAAAAAGAAACTAAATAGATATTTAGTCAAATTTAAGACAGGTTCTTATTATTTAAAAAATTTTTTTTTACAGATTCGCTAAATTCATTTCTACAAATCATATTACCAGAGAAAATCCAAGCAAATGCCAGTGGTAAATTCAAAGTAAGATACGTAAGGAATATTTTTTTCTCCCTAAATTATGTGGAATTTCAATTTTTTACATAGTTATAAAATATATCAGCCATATTATTGTATGTATGTGTTTAAAATTACTATTAGTAAGGAATTTAAAGTTTTGATAGCAAAGCAAATGTATAAGTCAAAATTATCTGTTTTGTATACTATCTGTCATTTTGGTATTATAGAAAAATTAAGTGTGTTATTGGAATGATAGCTAGGAGAGTCTGATGAAGAGAGTGATGCAAGAAGAGTAACATTTAGCTCAAACCTTGTTCCTCAGTCTTCTCCTTTGCATCTGACTTTACTTGAGACCCTTTCATTATTATTTTTAGTGGAAAAGGAAATACTTTATTCATTTATTTGTTGAACAGATATTTCTGTGGATATTCCATGTGAATTTTGATGGGAGATAAAAGGTACAATTAAGTGAGGCTGTCTTATAAGTGGCCATTTTAATAATACTTTAATGTTAACATTTATTGAGCTATAATTTACATACCACAGAACCCATTCATTGTAGGTGCACAGCTAAATGATCACTAATTCTAAGTACAGTGTAAGAACATGATCGCAATCCAGTTGTGGAACATTTCTATTGCCCCAAATAGTTCCTTCATGCCCATTTAAGTTCATCTCTGTCCTTTGTTCCTAGCCCTTGGAAACTACTGATGTGTTTTCTGTCCATACAAATTAGTTCTTTCTTTTGTATATATTCTTCAGAGTGAAATTAATGTGACACGTGGTCAGAGTGTGTTTCATATTTTTAGAAATCATTACACTGTTTTCTATAGTGAATCTGCCAATATGCATTTCACATCAGCAACATCTGAATTTTTTGTAGCATACTTTTAAACATTTGATGTTGTCTTTTGGGTTAAAAGATTATTTTAGTGGAGTATAGTGGTAAACATTTTTCTGATGTATAATTAAGTTGAGCCTTTTTTAATGGGCCCATTTAGCTATTCTATCTTTTTGGTGAACTTTCTGTTGTATTCATCCACTGTAAAGTTGGGTTGTTTAATTCTGTATTTTTGAATTCTAGAAATCATATGTTCTAGATACATGTTCTTTATGAAGCACACAATTTGTAATTATTTTTCTTCAGTTTGAGACTTTTCATCTTCATAATGCTTGCTGTAATTGGCCTGGGTGTGCCAGCTTATCAGACACCCTTACAAGACTACTAGTAATGTCTTGGGTTCATCATCTGAGATGACTGAATAGGGAAGAGATGTGCTGATTTCAATCTAAGAAAGATATCAGAAACACAGGAAAGATATGTGTTCCTGGGAGACTCTTTGATTTAGAGAGAAGTTTCATTGAAAAATTTGCAGAAATAAGAGGATCTGGGGTCCGGTGCTGTGGTGTAGCAGATAAAGCCGCCACCTGACAGAGAAGCTCTCAGGTCACCAGCAGTGACTTCTGTGGTCTATTGGAGAGGTCATCTTTCCATGTGATGTGGGAGGAGCTTGCAGAGGACTGTGCTCCACTGGTGATCTTGTCTGAAGGAGAGCTTCATAGTCCCCACTATCCTTGAGTCTAGACAGATGAGTTGGCAGGGGCAGATTGCCCATTTAACTCTGTGAAGGAAGGGCACATTGTATCACCCCCTCCCCATAACAGGGCACTGTGCAAACTGGGGGCTGTGCCATCTTCCCAGATTAGGGTGACTGGAGGCTTTAGGATGCCATGCGACCTGGTGGATTTTTTAGAGGGAGAACTCTGCAGTCTCTAGTGACTGAGTCTAGGTGGAGGTGGAGTAGGTGCCTACTTGGCATGTTACTCCCCTCAACTCTTCCCACCCAAGCATGAGATTCAGGGACAGGGTGGCTTTCTCTCTGGGTGTGCAGGTTCACAGGCCAGAGAAAGATTCCTTGCAGCCTGTGTGGGGAGCCCTGCAACCTGTGACTCTGTGAATCCTGTGACTGTGATAGGCTGGGAAACTGACATGGGTATGGGGTGTGGCTGAGTCTTTGGACAATTCCTGAACACTACTCCAGAAGCTCAGAAGTCCCTGAGTACTCAAAGTGGACATTGCAAAGTGCTCCATGCTCACTCTGCAGGGTACATAGCTTCATTGTGTGGTTCATGTGACAGGGAGTGGGGAGTACAGGCACAGAGAGGCTCATGTTGGCATGGAGAAGGGCAGAGACAGTGATCACACCAACCAGAGTGTTCATCTCCTCTCCCCTGTGGAGTACAGAGGAGAGCTGCCATGCATAACTTGGGTGTTATCCTGAAGTTTTGCCCCACCCAAAAATGGTGGCCAGAGATCCCTGGCTCCATCCAGCATATACCTTTGGATATCCCCTGAAGGCACTGGCATGCCACAACAACTAGAGGCACATGCTGAAAAAAACACTTCAGAGGAGATATCAACAAGTGTTTCTGCAGTGTGTAAAAGGAAGCATAGAAATGTAAGAAAAATGAACAGGGAAGAAAATAGGACTCCCCAAAAGGAGCATGGTAGTACTTTAATATTAGACTGCTGAGATGAGGAGATTGATGAAATGCCTAAAAAGTAATTCAAAGGAATGTACATTTACTCAAAAATCAAGAAGCAATTACATGGTTTAATTGAAATTGTGAATGACATGGTTGAGAAATTCAGCTTGGAAATGTTAAATAAAAATGAAACTGAAATATTAGAAATGAAGGAATTAATATGCCTAATGAAAAATACAGTGGAAAGCCTATTGAATGGACTTGTTGAGGCAGAACAAAGAATATCTAATCTGGAAGACAAAACTTTTGAAATATCTCAGACAAAAAAAAGAAGAAAAATAATTTAAAAAAGTAAAAGCAGTGTTCAGGATCTTTGGGATACCATGAGACAACAAAATATTGTGCCTTAAGGCCGGCGCCACGGCTCAATAGGCTAATCCTCCACCTAGCGGCGCCGGCACACAGGGTTCTAGTCCCGGTTGGGGCGCTGGATTCTGTCCCGGTTGCCCCTCTTCCAGGCCAGCTCTCTGCTATGGCCTGCGAGTGCAGTGGAGGATGGCCCAAGTGCTTGGGCCCTGCACCCCATGGGAGACCAGGAGAAGCACCTGGCTACTGGCTTCGGATCAGCGCGGTGCACTGGCCGCAATGTGCTGGCCGTGGCAGCCATTGGAGGGTGAACCAAAGGCAAAGGAAGACCTTTCTCTCTCTCTCTCTCTCTCTTTCTCTAACTGTCCACTCTGCCTGTAAAAAATAAAAATAAAAAAATAAAATAAATAAAAATATATGTGCCTTAGGCATTCCTGAAAGACATTCCTGAAAAGTGAAAAATAATTGATTAGAAGACTATTTCAGGCATGGAAAGCCAAAAGACACTCTGGGGAAAAGAAAAAAAAAAAACCTAAATGAAAGATCTCCGCAAGTGAGATCCCAGTGGAAAGAATGGGTCATCAAAGAAGGAGGTACCTTTCTCTGAAGGGAGGAGAGAACTTCCAATTTGACCATGGCCTTGTCTAAAAATGATCAGAGTCAGTGAACCCAGGGGGCTTCCATAGCCTTGGCAGCTCATGACAACAGCCTAGGGTGATTACTGAGGCCATAAACAAGAGTGTCAATTTGTTAAGTCAACAACAGGAGTCACTGTGCACTTACTCCTCATGTAGGATCTTTGCCCTTAGTGTGCTGTACATTGAGATTTAATGCTATAACTAGTAC
Source organism: Oryctolagus cuniculus (assembly GCF_964237555.1). NCBI lineage: Eukaryota > Metazoa > Chordata > Mammalia > Lagomorpha > Leporidae > Oryctolagus > Oryctolagus cuniculus. The sequence continues at coordinate 114,952 of NW_027208395.1, read as the reverse complement.
TCAAACAGTATTTTTCACTTTATGTTTCTGTGTGGGAGCAAACTGTTGAAATCTTTCCTTAATGTATGCTAAACTCATCTTCTGTATATAGAGAGAATCGAAAATGAATCTTGATGTGAATGGAAGGGGAGAGGGAGTGGGAAAGGGGAGGGTTGCGGGTGGGAGGGACGTACGTTATGGGGGGAAGCCATTTTAATCCATAAGCTAAGCTGTACTTTGGAAATTTATATTCATTAAATAAAAGTTAAAAAAAGAAAATATATTCAGTGAAATACTATCAGAAAATTCCCTGATTTGGAAAAAATATGAACATCCAAGTACAGGAAACACATAGAACTCCACATAGAATTGATTAGAGAAGTCTTCACCGTGACTCATTTTATTCAAACTTTCAAAAATAAAACATAAAGAAAATATTCAAAAATGTGCAAGAGAGAAATTCCAGATTACCTTTGAATGATCTTCAATTAAATTGACAGCAGATTTCTTAGCAAATATCCTACATGCTAGGACAGAATGGAGAGATGTAGACCAAGTCCTTAAAGGAAAACTGTCATTCCAGAATAATATACCTGAAAGAATTCTCATTTATAAATGAAGGTGAAATAAAGGCCATCCAGAATAAACAGAAATTGAAAGAATTTTTCATCAGTCGGCAATCCTTACAAATGATTTTAAAGGATGTGCTATATATCAAGAAACAGAGAAGCATAACCAGCATTATGCAAGAATGTGAAAGCAGACAACCTCCTGGTAACGGTACAAAGCAGATCCAAATCAAGCAAAAGGAATATTCACAGAAAAATGACAAGACCACATCTTTACTTATCAATAATAAATTTGAATGTAAATGGACTAAAGTCTTCAATTAAGATGCAAACTGGTTGAATGAATTGAGAGCAAAGCCCATCTATATGCTGCCTATAGGAATCACAACGTACAATAAAGATGCACAGATTGAAAGTGAAAGTATGGAAAGATTCCTTGCAAATGGAAAAGAAAAACAAGCTTGGAGTAGCTTTCTTAATATCAAACAAAATAGACTTGAAGACAAAAACTGTGCAAAGAGACAAGGTTATTATAAAATGATTAAGGGATCAGCTCAAAAGATTATTGGGACTATAGTAAATGTAGATGAATTTATGTATATGCATTTTATGTATATGCTAGAGCACTCAGCTACTTAAAACAAATCTTAATGGACCTAAAGGGAGACATATGCTCCAATACAGGAATAATGAGGAATTTCAGCACCTTACTTTGATCAATGTATAGATCAACTAGGCAAAAAAATAAAATAAAATAAAAAATAAGGAAACAACAAAACTAGTTGACACTATTGACCAAATGAATCTAAATGATATCTATAGAATGCCTCATCCCACAGCTGTAGAATACACATTCATCAGTACATGGAACATTTTCTAAGATTGACCATATGCTAGTCCAAATGCTAGTCTCAACAAATTACAAAAATGAAATCATAACATGTATATTTTCTGAGAACCATGGAATGAAGATGGAAATGAACAAAAATAAGAAACTCTAGAAAGTATACAGATTCATGGTGACAGAACAACACTAAACAACTACTAAATGAACAGTGGGTCAAAGAAGAAATCAAAAGGGAAATAAAGGCCGGCACCATGGCTCAATAGGCTAATTCTCTGCCTGCGGCACCGGCACCCGGGGTTCTATTCCTGGTCGGGTGCCAGATTCTGTCCCAGTCACTCCTCTTCCTGTCCAGCTCTCTGTTGTGGCCCAGGAGTGCAGTGGAGGATGGCCCAAGTCTTTGGGCCCTGCACCTGCATGAGAGACCAGGAGAAGCACCTGGCTCCTGGCTCCTGGCTTCAGATCAACGCAGTGTCTACAGCAGCCATTGGGGGGTCAGCCAACAGAAAAAGAAGACCTTTCTTTCTGTCTCTCTCTCTCTCACTGTCCACTCTGCCTGTCAAAAAACAAAAAAAGGGGGTGGGGGAAATAAAAAAGTTTAAACAAATGAAGAAGACAGCAGAACATAACAGAACTTGTGGAATACAGCAAAATCATTATTATGAGGAAAATTTATAGCAATTAGTGCCTACATCAAGAAATTGGAAAAATATTAAATAACAGATCTAACAGTGCATCTCAATAACCTAGAAAAATAATAACAGAATAAACCCCAAATTAGTAGGAGAAAATAAAAAATAAAAAATAGAGAAGAAATAAAACTGCAAACAAAAAAGAACTGTACATAAGGTCAGTGAAATACAGGGTTTTTTGGAAAAAAAAATAGAACCAAAAATTGACAAACTAAGGCCCAACTAGCCAAAAATGGGGGAAGGCCCAAATTAATAAAATCAGAGATGAGAAAGTAGATGTTACAACTGATGCCTCTGAAATAAAAAAAGGGTTATTAGGAATTATTACAAACAGGTTTAAGGCCAAAAATCAGCAAATCTAGAAAATATGTTTAGATTTCTGGATACTTACAATTTACCAAAATTAAGGCATGAAGACACAGAAAACCTAAATAGACCATTAAATAAGACAGATTGAATTAGTAATAAACACATTCCCAACTGAGAAAAACTCATGGCTTCCCTGATGCATTTTACCAAACTTTTTCTTTAATTTTTATTAAAAAAAATTTTTTTTTGACAGAGTGGACAATGAGAGAGAGAGAGAGAGACGGAGAGAAAGGTCTTCCTTTTGCCGTTGGTTCACCCTCCAATGGCCACCGCGGCAGGCGCACTGCGACTGGTTCATCGCGCTGATCTGAAGCCAGGAGCCAGGTGCTTCTCCTGGTCTCCCATGCGGGTGCAGGGCCCAAGCACTTGGGACATCCTCCACTGTGCTCCTGGGCCATAGCAGAGAGCTGGCCTGGAAGAGGGGCAACCGGGACAGAATCCAGCGCCCCGACCGGGACTAGAACCTGGTGTGCCAGTGCCGCAGGCAGAGGATTAGCCTATTGAGCCATGGCGCGGGCCCATTTTACCAAACTTTTAAAGAATTAATCTCAATTCTACTTAAAGTATTCAAAATAATTGAAAGTGGGGAAATCCTTTCAGACTTCTTCTATGATGCCTGGGTCATCCTAATTCCATAACTCCAAAAAGATGCAACAAATAAAAAATTATAGACCAAAATCCATGATGAACATTGATAGAAAAATCCTCAACAAGATACAGCTAACTGAATCTAACAGCACATTGAAAAGATCATCGAATAGGACCAACTGTGATTTATCCCAAGGGTGCATCGATGGTTCCACATTCAAAAATCAATAAATGTGTTCTATCACATTAACACACTGAAGAATAAAAAGCACATGATTATCTCAATAAATGCAGAGAAAGCATTTGATAAAATACAGCATCCTTTCATGTTAAAAACCTTAAGCAAAATGGGTACAAAAGGAACATACCTTAACACTGTCAAGCCACCATATGCCAAATTCACTGCCAGAAAAGTGTACAGAATTTTGACTACAATAGACAACCAGATGAGAATTCCAACTCTCACTAATGTTAATTAATAAATATAAAACAAGTCTTGGGGTGTGTTGGGGGTATACAAATACCTCCAGTAGTGGGGGATGAGCACACAAAATTTAGTCACAGGGAGAATACCAGAGAATCAAGGAAGTTGCTGTGGGTAGGGGGCTGATAAATACTCTAACATTCCCTTGGACAGTGTATTAGGGAAATGTGGAGGTCTTTTGTGGGGCAGTGCTCCTGGTCTAAAAATAATGGAAAAATCTATGATTACATATTGTTGTTTTACTTGGCCAAAAGTTTTTTCCTCCAAATATTATCCCCAAATGGGATAATAATGATAATAATAATCATTGTCGTCATCATCCTCTTCCCAGTGACTGTACCCAAATGCAAGACCTCAGATACTAAGTAAAAATTTAAAAGAAAAGAAAGAGAAGATACCTGTCAGGTCACAAAATGTCTCAAAGGCATTTGTAGTCCAACAGCAGTGAGAAACATTCTCTGTATTCCTACAAAGACTCAGAAGTCAACTTTGAAAAAGTACTCTGGGTTGGATTCAGAAGAACCAATGGGACAAGGACTATTAAAAGTTAATTTTGTAATCAACAGTTGGCCTGGTATAACAAAGAAATGACGAAAGATTGATGGGTGGGTAAAAATATCAATTTAGAGACTATTAAGAGAGAAACAACAAGTCTTTGTGACAAGGGAGGAGGACTTAAGAGCTATAAGTCAAATTGTCCAGGCCCAACACTCTGTAGCGCCCAGTCCTTACACCCTTCTTAATAAGATGCCATTGGAAGAGAAATGGTTTAATGTGGATTTAAAAGGCACATTGTGGGCTTATCTCTTGGACCTAATAAACAAGGAACCTTTTCTTTGTAGTGGGAAACTCCTTAAGGTGGACTGCTTAACTTTTTGGAAAAAAAGGATTATTAGTCTCCAAAATAGTTTGATAAAGAAAAAAAAGAGGTAAACTATTTGGGACACCTTAATAATTAAAAAATCCAAGAAACAAAACAACAATGAAAAAGAAACAAACAAACAAAAAAAACAAAGACAAAATTGAACCTCCAAAGTATATCTGGTGTGGTGAATCTGCCTCCGCCACAAACAGTGAGGGAGCTAAACAGGCTTTTGGGACTGACCAGTTATTGCAGGATATGAGCTGACATATGCTCAAAAATAAAGGCTATATCATAAATTGTTAAAAAAAAATCCTGAACCCATTCGATTGTCTAAAAAAAAACATTAAACAAAGAGTAAAATAATTAAAACATGCCCTTGTTACGGCTCCACTTTCCAAAAAACCATTTGATCTATTTGGGTCTTGGGGGTACTTACTCAGACATGAGGATAAAAAAAACATGTTGTTTTTGTTTCCAAACTTCTTTGACCCTTTTTAAGAGGATGGTCTAAATGTGTACAAATGGTGGCAGTGACAGCCCTGTTAGTAGAAAAGACCAGAAAGGTGATGTTTCTTCAGGACCTCTAGCCCTGTTAGTGAACACTTCACCTCAGGTCAAAATTTTTTTTTAACTTTTATTTAATGAATATAAATTTCCAAAGTACAGTTATGGATTACAATGGCTTCCCCCCCATAACGTCCCTCCCACCCGCAACCCTCCCCTTTCCCACTCCCTCTCCCCTAAGCTAGAGGGCTGGGAGATGGCTGGCAGACTCCTGAATTTTGAAGTATGAGGCCATATTATTAAAAAGTAATGATTTATTATTAACAATAGATAACCTACTTAATTCCCATTAGTTTTCTGTGAAAAGGGGACAAAAACAGACAAAGTTAAACCACAACTGCATAGACAGCATAAAGTATCATAGGAAGGACAGACCGGATTTATAGAAATCTGCAATACACAATGAGATGAGGTTGTTTATGAGTGTAATAGAGTAATAGAGAAAAAAGGCACAGTGGTTGTTCTTTCATTTATGGTAACACTCAATCATTATGTGAGCCTAGAAGATTGTCTAACAGTAGGTCAACTCAGACCTGTAATTGTATGCTGTCAACTATGCATTAAAACTCCTCGAGGGTCAGAAAGGGACTACGTATACAGAATCTAAATACAGTTAAATGTACATACCTTTAAAAAATCAGGAGAGAGAGAGCCCTTATAACAGTAAGGAAAAAAAATCCTAGTATTTGAGAAAGCAATAAAATCCTAAAAATCCTCTTACTTCTCACAGAATATGGCTGTAGTTCATGTAAATGGTCACCAAAAAGAGAATTCTATAAAAAGTTGTAAAACCCAAAATTGCAAATGAGATCTCTGACAAACCTTTTTAAAAATTTATACAGCCTAATCCCAGATTCCCAAGAGTAACATTAAGGCTCCAGCCTCAGTTTAGCAAAAAAAAAAAAAAATGCTAGAGGATAAATAAAGAAAATAAAGATAGGAAAAAATCAAACTACAGAAAACCTCCTTGGTTAAGGAATTTCAAAGTAGTCACATACACTTTTCAAAAATTCCTGAGGTGGGAAGACAAGATATTTGCTGCTAATTTTGGATCATTTCTATGGCTGGGTGAAAATTCTCCCTTTCATAACTGCCAGTGGTAAAAATGTCAAGATGTTAATAAAGCAAATCATACCTAGATTTGGCCTGTTCAAAAAGATTAATTCAGCTAATGGAAGTCATTTTATGTCATTGGTGCTGAAGGGGGTTATGGGACTATCACACTCTCCGGCATCCTTCTTCTTCAGAAAAGTTCACAAGGAATCTTAAAAACTAAACTACCTTGTACAGAATGTTTCCCAATAGTGACTCCCTGTTTTATTTATTTGAAAGGCATAGTTAAAGAGGGAGAGGGGGATAAGGGGAGAGAAAGAGAGAGAGAGAGAGAGAGAGAGAGAGAGAGAGAGAGAGAGAGATTGAGACAGAAGATATCTTGCATCTGCTGGTTAAATCTCCAAACGTCTGCAATGGGCGAGGTTGAGCCAGGCCAAAGCCAGGATCCAGGATCCAGGAGCTTCCTCTAGGTGTTCCATGTGGGTGCAAGAGCCCAAGGACTTGGACCATTTTCTTTTTGTTTCCCAGGTTCATTAGTATGGAGCTGATCAGAGGTGGAGCAGCCAAGATTTGAACTGACATCCACATGGGATGCTGGCATTGCAAGTGGTAGCTTAACCCACTGTGCCACAATGTTGGCCACCCCAATAGCACACCTTAAAGTGGCTCCAGAAAAGGATGTGGAATTCCCCCCTCCCCAAATTATCATTTGGGCTCCCTTACTTGGATAGGACTCCCTTACTTGGATGTGGACTTTGCGACCACAAAAAGAAAATATCGATTTCTAAAAAAATTTATATACTGGCCATATCCTCCACTCTTATCATCCCTTAGTTTAAAAAGACTAGTTGCCCAGACTCTGCCTCTGAAGATGATAGTTAATCATTTCTAATCAGGTGATGTGGTGCTGATTAGTACCTGGGAAAAAGACAAGCTTCATTTGTGCTGGAATGGCATACAAGGAGTAGAGGGAATGACAGTCATTCTGCAGCGGTCTATGAGTTGGTAATAAACCTTGGCACAGGAGTGATGAGATAAAACTACCTGCTTAAGCTAGTGATTAATGTAACTAAAACTTCAGCTCTACAGGCAATACATTTCAAGACCCCAATTCTTTTGATAAAATGTTCAATTCAGCAAGAAGTTATAGCAATTATGTGTGTGTGTGTGTGTGTTTATGTATGACCTAAAGGGAGAGATAGACTCCAATACAATAATAGTGGGTGGCTTCACACCCCACTGTCATCAATGGAAACATCATTTGGACAGAAAATCTATAGAGATACATTGGATTTTCACCATACTATTGAGCAAATGGACCTAACAGACATTTGGAGGACATTTCAGCCAAATGGTCTCTTTGGAACAAAAACAAACAAACAAACAAAAACCCCACATTTTCTAGGCTAGACCATATATTAGGCCACAGATCCAGCCTCAGTAAATTGAAAAATATTGAAATCAAACTGGATGTCTTCTCAGGTAACAAAGGAATAAAATTAGAAATTAACAACAAGAAGGGGCTGGTGCCGTGGCTCACTTGGTTAATCCTCTGCCTGCGGTGCTAGCATCCCATATGGGTGCTGGGTTCTAGTCCTGGTTGCTCCTCTTCCAGTCCAGCTCTCTGCTGTGGCCCAGGAAGGCAGTGGAGGATGGGCCAAGTGCTTGGGTGCCTGCACTCGCATGGAAGACCAGGAAGAAGCACCTGGCTCCTGGCTTCGGATCAGCATGGCTCTGGCCATGGCAGCCATTTTGGGGATGAACCAACGGAAGGAAGACCTTTCTCTCTGTCTCTCTCTTTCACTGTCTAACTCTGTCAAATAAAAATTTAACAAAAAGAAGAGAAGAACACTCATAAGTACATGGAAGTTAACATGCTACCAAATGATCAATGTGTCATTTAAGAAATTTAAAAGTAAATAAGCCTACTTGAATTAAATGAAAATGAGTGGCTGATGATGTGGCATGGTGGGTTAAGCCTCTACCTATGGCACCAGTGTCCTGTTTGGGCGCCAGTTCCAATTCTGGCTTCTCGACTTCTGATCCAACTCTCTACTGTGGCCTGGAAAAACAGTAGAAAATGTCCCATGTGCTTGCACCCCAGCATCCACATGGGAGACCTGGAAGAAGCTCCAGGCTCCTGATTTCAGATTGGCCCAGCTTTGGCCATTGTGACCATTTGGGGAGTGAACAAGTAGTTGTAAGATCCTCTCCCCCTCTCTCCTTCCCTCCCTCCCCTCCCTTTCCCTCCCCTCCCTTTGCCCTTCCCCCTCCTCCTCTCCCTCTTTCTGCCTCTGTAACTCCACCTTTCAAGTAAATAAATAAATCTTTAAAAAATATATGTCTTACTCTAGAAAAGTTTAAAAAAAGAATAAATGAAAATGAAAACATAGCATATCAAAATTTGTGGGGTACAGCTAAAGTAGTTTTAACAGGGTAGTTTACAGCATAAAGCACTTACATTAAAGAAAGGGAAATATGGCAAATAAATGACCTAATGATGAATAACAAAGGTTTAAAATACCAAGAACAAGAGGAAATAAATGAAATTGAAACTAAACAAATACCAAAGGTCAACAGAACAAAAAGCTGATTATGTGAAAAGATACACAAAATAGACTATTAGCCAGACTAACAAGAGAAAAAATAGAAAAATACAAAAATTAGAATTGCAGGAGATATTACAATGACACCACTGAAATACAAAGGATCATAAGAAACTTCTATGAGAAACTATATGGTAACAAACTGGAAAACCTCAAAGAAATGGATAAATTAATCTACCACGTTTAAATCTGGATGATACAGACAAGCTAAACTTACTCATGGCAAGCAATGTGATTGAAGCAGTAATCAACATTATTTCTCAAGTAAAAGTCCAGAACCTAATGGCTTTACTACTGAATTGTACAAATATTTCAAGAGGAAATAACTTCAATGCTTTTCTCAATCTATTCCAAAACATTGCATAAGATGTAACTTTGTAAGTCTTTCAATGAGGCAAGTATCACTGTGTTATGAAAACTGAATAACGATACAACATGAAAATAAACCACTCTTACTCAATATAGAACTGGAAGAATTAGCAAGAGCAATTAAGAGAAAGGGCCTCAAAATTGGAAAGGAGGAAGTCAAAATATCCATGTTTGCCTATAAGATGATGCTGTACATTGAAAAACATAACACTCCACCAAAAAGCTGTTAGAACTGATAAACCAGTTCAGTATAATGGCAGGTTACAAAATAAACATAGAAGACACAGTAGATTTTTATATGCTAGTGATGAACTCACTGAAAGAGAAATCAAGAAATCTCATAATTGCCACCAGAAAAAACATCAAATATTTAAGAATAAGCTTAATCAAAGCAATGAAAGATCTCTAAAATGACACATTGATCAGTGGAACAGAACAGAGAGCCCAGGAATTATTCCACATACATATAGCCAACTGATATTTGACAAAAGTGCACAGATCATACATGTGAGTAAGAATAAAATATTCATTTTGTGGTGCTGGCATATATATAATATATGTATTACATATTATATATAGTATATATATATAGAAATTAATTCAATACATCTCACCATATACAAAAGTCAACTCAAGATGGATGAAAGATCTAAGTTTATGACATGAGACTATGAAATTACTTGAAGAAAGTTAACAGGAAATACTCTAAGATGTTGGTTTAGGTGGTAACTTCTTGGGTAAGACCCCCAACATACAGGAAATAAAACTAAACATACTGAATCTTATTAGAATCAGAAGCTTAAGTATAGCCAACATTCTACAGAATGGCAAATGTATTTGCATGCTATCTGATTAAGGATTAAGATCCAGAATATGTCAGCGACTCAAGAAATTCAACATCAAAAAAATAGGCCAAATCAAATTAAAAAATGGGCATGGAGGCTGACATGGAGGCATATACATAAAAATTAGAATAGTATTCAACTATTAAAACTGAAATTATACAATTCACAAAATAGATGCAGCTGAAAGACATCATATTGAGTGAAGTAAGCCAGACAGAGAAATACAAATACCAGATTTCTCCCTTGTATGTGGGAGCTAAAATTAAAAGAAAAAAATAAAATGACTGTATCAGTATTGCTGCAAATATATTTTTGTGATGCTTTGTTTTATGTTTTTGTCAAGCCATTGGTTAAGAATATTATACTCTTACAGTTTTGATGATCTGTGATTATTTTGAAATTTACTGTGTATTGGTGAAATGTTCACCTTTCCATTTGATATTTTTGATAGTCATTGCCTAATATTCCTGCTGAAATAGGGTTTTACTTTTTACTTATTGCTGTTCACTTACCAGAGAAATTCATTAAACCATTGAATTTCATATAAATTTAAATGTAACTTACAAGGAAAGATAGACATAGACATAGAAAGAGAAGAAGTAAAAAAGGGGAGAGGGATGGAGGTAGGTTGGGAGGGTGGGGGAGGGTGGGAGGGAGGAATTGATTAACCTTATATTCTTAGAATTGTATCTGAACTACATCAACTCTGTTCTACTTGCATTAATATTACATTAACATGAAAAATAACAGAAAAAAGACATTTCATGCTAACTCCCATAGTAAAAATATAAAGGAAGCACACTAATATCTTAATAATTACAAAGTTTTTGTTTGAGAATTTGTTCATCTATGAAGTACATATTGGAACCACTTGAACATCAGTCTACTTTACCAAAAGGTAAAACTTTTCCAAAATCTGTGTTCAGTTATCACATTTAAATTGCACTTACCAAGGAAGTATTTTTTTACCAATGCAAATTTTGAAACTAGTATACCCTGCTCCTTCATTGTCAAGGTCTTCCCTTTTGCATTTCTTCTCTGTAGTTTTTCCCTTCTTCCAGTTTCCCTGTTAATTCTCTTTGTTTCCCATGAACTTCTAAAATTTTGGCACAATTTTAGACTAGTAGGTAAATTGCAAACATCTACAGATAACTCACATACAGTGTTCACTCAGTTTTCTGTAATGTTAATTGTTATATAACCATGTGGATACATTTTTAAAGATAAATAAATTATTAGTGGCACCTTGCAATTAACTATCTATATTAACTATATATAACTTTATTTGGACTTTATCAGTTTTTACCATAATTTCTTATTTCTGTTCCTGATTCCAATCTAGGAGACAAGAAGTCATGTCTGCCCATCTCCTTTTCACTGTTTCTTGGTCTTCACTTTTTTTTTTTTTTAACAATCTTGAGAGTTTTGAAGAGTATTGGTCAGATATTCTGTAGAATGACTCTAAATTTGGGTTTACCTGATATTTCCTCATGATTAGGCTGAGGTTATTTATATGCTGTAGAGAAGATTACCATAGAGCTGAAATGCTCTTCTTCTTAGTGCTATCAGGAGTTTCATGATGTTCACTTCATGTATCATCCATGATTTTAACTTTCTTGTTTCATTCTTGACCAGCTACTACTGGTTTATATAGAATCTTGGCTGCTCTGTATTTTCACAGACCTAGGATGCTTACATATTTCATGTTTTTCTGTGTTATAGTATTTGTGTTAATTTAGTTTTAATAATCTTTAACTTGTTTTTGTTTTCACTGATGTTCTCTTACTTTCACATGTTTCATTTTACAGGATAGAATCATTACTTAGGTTCACCTCCTTATAGTTATCACAGCCTATTGCCATGCTTGTTCTAACTTGAAAACATTATTTTTAAACTCAAAGACAATACCAAATTTTGGATAAGAATCTTTTCTTCAATAATAAAGGAAGCTTGCAATGAACCTTGGGATAATTTTTAAGAAAGTGTCTAAATAATATTTCTGCCTATTAGAGTAAGTTTCATTTATGTAAATGCCTATTATCCCAGTGATACCACCTAAATTGGTGTCCACACATGGACTTTTCTTTCAGAAGAAGGTTACAGTTTACTTACATGTAGATAAATTCTTCGACTGAATTTATATTATGAAAATAGTAAGAATGGATCCTATAATTTACAAATATCCAACATTTAAAAATATTTTGTTGGCAGATTTTAAAATCAGAAATAGTCTATAACATTTTGATTAAGACTTTTTAAGCATTCTTTGAGGGATTTTATATAAAGCTACTGTTTGCCTCTTACAATAATTTGTTTCACACAATTGTTCTGGATTCTTTAGGATCAGATGTCCTATATCATTCCAATAAATGAAACACTGTATACTGTTCACCTTAAGCAGAGGTAAATTTTATTATTTAGTTTTAAAATTTATTCTTATGAAGCTGTTTATTTATAATAAAATGTATATTGAAAACCAGCAAATATAGTTGTTATTGAGAATTTAGTTATCTTAGATGGCCAGTTTATCCCCGTGAGTTACTTAAATTTTAGGCCTAATGTCCCAAGTAGTATTTTGTGACTAGAGGTTAGAAAAAACAACAACAACCGGAAATCTGGCCTCATCACCTGAAGTCTGAGATGCTTGTTATGAATTTGGCAAGACCAGCATTCCCTCTATAATCAGGCTTTACGTCACATGATTTTGTTATTTAGGATTTTATTAGAGAGGTTGTACCACCATGAGGATGTAGAGTGAGTTCTTTAATATAGCCACTGGATTTTGTGCTGTCATGGGGCTGGTGAACAGTTTATGGAAAATGGTACTAGCTATATGCTACCCTTCAGAGAATTGAGAAATAATTGAAATAATTTTCTGTGAGGTTTAACACTTTGAAGAAACCTTGTTGAGAAAGGCTATCTTAGAAGTAATTTAGGGCATTCAAGAAGAGAGTTTCAATTAAATTTTTGGGGTGGAACTAGGTATCCTTCTATTAGGAGGAGCCAAATTATGAGAACTGAAGCAGGCAAGTATACAAAAAAGCTTATAGAAAATATTGTGCAGAGAAACGAGAAACAGGAAGGTTGCATGAACACATTTATTTTTTAAGATTGACATTTATGACCAGGAAAATATTTTTATATGGAAAAAACCAAGAAATTATTTTGTTGAGGGGTAGTTTTTTAGAGAAAGATGAAAGGTGTAAACCAAGTGATTCCCTGTATTAGATGTCAAAGAATTCTTCCAAAAGAGAGTTAACATACTCTTTTAGACAGAAGGAAAAGAGGACATGGTAGGTGACAAATCTCAAGCTTTTGAAGAGGAAAAGTGGGAGGGCTCACATTGCATTTGAACTTCACATCAGGAATATCAACAGTGTTAAGAAAGAAAATGGAGCCTGGGCTATTGATAAGGCATGTGAGTATTGTTTTGGTAAGTTTCCTGAATGATTGCTAGGATAGCCAAATAACCATAAGGAAGCAGTTGCAACTAACTTAATAAGAGAATTAGTGATAAGCAACTATTACCATGTAGAAGTAGATTTTTTTTTTCTAGCGGATACTAAGGCAGCATAAAAATAAGAGATTTGATGGCCCATTAGATATAGTACTTGCAAGAATTTAGTGGGACAGACAAATGAGAGAGATCTCAACCAAGGGATATAGGGTCTCACTGTTGAAGACAACTATATATGAAGTGCTATGGGATGTGCCGAGGTAATGCTCAGTTGGTAGTCACTTCAATTAATTAATTAATTTTTAAGATTTATTTGTTTGACAGAATTACAGAAAGAAAAAGAGAGTAATTTAATTTAGAACATGGTGGAGAGGTGCAAATTTCAAAATCCTTTCTTTATAAAAGTTCTAAAAATTTGGAATAGGAAGGATGTAGCTCATCCCAATAAAGGCTGGATATGACAAGTCTGGGGCTAACATGGTCGTCAATAGTGAAAAGCTGAAAGTTTTTAAACATGGATTAGAAACACTATAGGAATGTTTATTCTCACCAGTTTTCTTCAACATATTACTGTAAGTCCTAGACAAAGAAACTGAGCAAGAAAAGGTAATGAAAGGTATACAAATGAGAAAGAAAGAAGCTAAGTGTTTCTATTTCCATATGATCTTAAAGGCCCAACTAAAACTCTGTTGGAACCAATAAATAAATCAGTAAAGATACAAACTCAGCTTACAAAAACCAGCAGTTTCTTTACACTAAAAGAACAGTTTAAAAAGAAATCAAGAAAACATTTGATTTATAATATATAAAAATAAAATACTTTGGAATAAAATTTTAAAAATTATTTATTTGAGAGGGAGGGAGGTGGAGAAAGACAGTGAGAGAGCCCTGCCATCTGGTTCATTCCCAAAGGGCCTGCAGTGGCTGGGACTGAGTCAGGTCAGAACCAGGAGCCAAGAATTCAATCGGGTTCTCCCATATGGTGACAGGAATCCAGTAACTTGATCCAGTTACTGATGCCTATATTAACAAAAGTTTAAGAGAGGAGCTACAGCTGGATATCAAACCCAAATATTCCGATACTGAGTGCAGTCATCTTTTTAAAAACATTTTTACTTACATAAGGTGAACAAATAAGTACTTAATATATACAGATTTAGGAACATAGTGGCAATTCCCCCTCTACCCTTTCTCCCACCCTCCCTCCTCCTTTTTCTTATTCTTTCTTTTAAATTTTATAATAACATACTTTCATTTTATTTTATACTCATACAATTAACCCCCACGAGGAGATTTCAGAGCATAATAATAAGAAAAACACTGTTCCATAACAGTTGAGGCAAGGGCTATAAACAAGAATCAGTTCTCAAAATGTCATTTTCACTCACATATTTGTATTCTATCACTTACCAAGTTCAGTGAAAACACACGGTAGTTTTTTTGGGGGGATGAGCTTCTTTTATTTAATATAATGTTTTCCAGTAGCATCCATTTGTTGCACAGACAGGATTTCATATTTTTTATGGCTGAGTAATATTCCATCATGTGTATATATGTTTTTTTATCCAGTCATCACTTGATGGATATCTCATTTGATTCCATGCCTTAGCTTTTGTGAACTGAGCTGCAATTAAGTTGTGGTTACAGATAACTCTTGCATATGCTGATTTATTTTGGAAGGGTAAATTCCCAGGGTTGGGGTTGCTGGGTTATATGGTAGATATATTTTCATGTTTCTGAGGAATCTCTATAATCTCTTCCACACTGGCTGTACTAGTTTGCATTCCCACCAGCAGTGGTTTAGGGAACCTTTTTTCACACATCCTCATCAGCATTTGTTTTATTTTTTTAATTCTCTGATTTCTCTGTGAGAGCCATTCTAACTGGGGGGAGGTAAATCCTCATTGTCATTTTTATTTACATTTCCCTGATGGCTAGTGATCCTGAACATTTTTTCATGTGTCTGTTGGCCATTTGAATTTCCTCTTTTGAAAATTCCTGTTCAAGTCCTTCACTCATTTCTTAACTGGATTGTTTGTTTTCTTGTTGTTGAATTTTTTCACTGCTTTATAGATCCTGGATATTATTCCTTTAACAGTTGCCTAGTTAGCAAATATTTTATGTGTTTACAAAGGCTATTGATTTTTGTCCATTAATTTTATATTCTGTCATTTTACCAAGCTCGTTATGAGTTTCATGAGTTTCAATAGTCTATTAGTGGAGTTTTATCATTCTCCTATATATTCTCTCTCTGTATATATTCTATATATATATATATATATATTCTCTCTATATAGTCTCTATATATATATTCTATCTATATATATTCTCTCTATATATATATTCTATATATTATATATATTCTATAGAATATATATAACCTATATATACAATATAAAATATATATTCTATATATAGAATATATTACCTATATACACAATATATGATATATATATTCTATATATTATATATATATATTCTATTATATATATTATTATATATATTATATATCTATATATATTCTATCTATATATTCTCTCTATATATTCTATACATATATAGAGAGAATATATATATATAGAATATTATATATGGAGATTATACATATATATTTTCTATATATAGAGATTTTCTATATATATTTTCTATATATATTATATAGAGAGATTATATATATATATTCTATATAGAATCATGTCATTTGCAAACAGGAATAATTTCCTTTCCTCCTTACAAATTTGTAGCCTTTGATTACTTTTTTTTTGCATAGTGGCTCTGGTTAAAACCTCCAAGATTATATTCAATAGCAGTGTTGAAAGTTGGCATCCTTGTCTGGTTCTGTTAGTGGAAATGCTTCCAAATTTTCATCATTCAATAAGTTGCTTCTGTGTGTCTTCCATAAGCACCCTTGATTGTATTGAGGAATGTTCTTTGTATTCCCAATTTGCTTTAGATTTTTAATCATGAAATGGTGTTGTATTTTATCAATGCTTCCTCTGCATCTATTGAGATAATCATGCAGCTTTTGTTCTTTAATTTGTTAATGTGATGTATCACATTTATTTGTGATTTTTGAACCATCCCTGCATACCAGGGATTATCTCACTTGTTCTGAGTGAATGATGTTTCTAATGTGCTGTTGGATTCGATTAGCTATTATTTTGTTGAGGATCTTGGCATCTATGCTCATCAGGAATATTGATCTGTAGTTCTCTTTCTCCGTTGTGTGTTTTTCTGATTTAGGAATTAAGATGATGTTAGCCTCATAGAATGATTTTGGGAGGGATTCTCTCCCTTTCAGTTGTTTTGAATAGGTTAAGACTTTCCACTGTATTTTTATAAGACATATTGAATTCTTCATTTTTTAAAAAAATATTTATTTTATTTATTTACAGAGATAAGATATATATATGTATATGTATATACATATATGTGTGTACATATATATATATGAGTGTGTATATATATATATATATATATATATATGGAGAGAGAGAGATCTTTTATCTGCTGGTTCACTCCTTAGATGGCTGCATCTGCTGGGGTTGGGTCAAGCCCAAGCCAGGAGCAAGGAGCTTCTTCCAGGTTTCCCATTTGGTGTCAGAGACCCCAGGATTTGGGCCATCTTCCCCTGCTTTCCCATGTGCATGAGCAGGGACCTAGATTGGATATGGAGCAGCTGTGACACCACCCTTTGCCTATATGAGATGCTGGCACTGCAGATGGCAGCTTAACTCACTGTGCCATGTCAGTGCCTCCCTCAGTGCTTCATTTCTAATATTTCAGTTTTATTTCTCTTCAAAATCTCATGGGCAAATTTTCCATTCATGTCATGTGTGGATTTCTTTAGCTCATTAATTTTCTTCTCATTGTTTGTGAGTAATCCTGTGAACATTCATTTGAAATCCTTTGCAAGAATTTCATTAGTCTCTTCATCTTCACATTCTCATATTGAAGTGTTATTGTGCCCTTTGGGGAAGTCATCTTCTCTTCCTGTTTTTGTTTCTTATATTTATGCGTTTATTTTTAGGTATTTGTAGAAACACTTTTGGTTTTCTCTACTGATTTTTTTTTAATTTGTTCCTCTGTGGGTTAGTGGAGTGTCTCCTCCTTTAGTGAATACCAAGAGGTGTGTGTTGGGTGGGACCAAGGAGCTCTGGTCAGGGCTGAGCTGTGGGGTAAGAATCCAGGGTGACACCTAAGTTGGGTGTGGTATATGCCCTGTATTATCAGCAGGAAGGAAAGTATGATCATGCCTGGTGGCATAATGAAAACCTCATGTCCTGTATCTGAAGGTACTCAATGCCTGGGGATACCCCACCCTGGGTACAGCTCTTACCCATGCTATTGCATGAACCATACAGAGGTTCTGTACAGTCCTCAATGTGAGCACAAAAGCCTCTGCAGTTACCCACCCCAGGCAGTCAGGGAGCTATGAGTCTGATGCCAGACACAGTGATTTCCCAGAGCCCCAGTCATACTCCACACCCAATTATGTAGTCACATGGTTCCCAAAGTCATAGCGCACAAGGCTCCTACAGTCACATGGTACAGAAGATCCTCTCTCTGCCCTGAAAGCTTGGCCCTTCCATGGATAGAGCAGAGTCATTTCCAGTGCCAACTACCTATGGGTTTCCCACCTTGGTAGTTTGAGCCCTGGAGCCTGTGATAGGCTGACAGGATTGGGGCACCTTCTGTCCTAACCAGGTGTGCAGGCCCCTGTAAAACATTGCAGTCAGACTAACAGTAAATCGAACTTGTAGATTTTTTTCCTTCTGATAAAATCCCCTGGTCATGCATGTGAGAGCCACCACAGAATCTTCTGGTGTCAAAACAGTGTCTTCTCCCCTTCGGTTGCTGGGCGCTCTTGTTTTAGGGGATGAAGAGAAAGAAATACACTTTTCCCTCATTGGGTTAGGTAGATACCATGTCCTCTGCTAGGGCTCAAGGCCTGACCTAGTCAGTGTGGTCTGCAAGGTTCTCTCTCATGCAATGTCACCTGTGGTACTTGCTGCCATAGTATGCTCTCACATAGCTTTCAGAAGCTGGCATCTCTTCTGGCCCCTGGCCACAGGAGTTGTGTGTTGTGTGCCTGCTCACTGCTGCACATCTGCTCTTTCTGTGCTGTTCCACACTGTCCCTCTTGCTTCTATAGAATTTCCACTGCAAATATATATCCAACTATTCCCTGTAAATACACTCCTTTGCTTTTCTTCTGCTATTTTCCCCTGGTGAAAATCAGCATATCTTTTCACTTTCCAGCCATCTTGTAATCTCTTAAATTTAGGCTTCTTAAGCACTAGGTTGAACACCAACCCAATAAAGAATAAATTTAATCAATGAGTGAAATACTTGAAAACTATAAAACATTTGTGAAAGGTATTACAGAAGATACAAATAAATTATTTATTGATTTTGTCTATATTCTTGTGGAATATTGGTCTTTCTATTTTTTACCTATTAAAATTTATGATCAGTGGTTCTTTAAGCCTGTGATTATAAAGTAAATTAAAGTTATGTACTTGTAAAAATTAAAGCAGTGAATGTAAGAGTGGGGGAGAGGGAGTGAGGGAAGAGTTATGTTTATCTCTTAGAATTTTATCTATGAAATACTTGAAATTTGTTTTCTTTATATTAATAAAAGTTTAAAAGAAATAAAAAGTGCATCTTGTACATGGATTGGGAAAATTAATATTGATTTTTAACTTTTATTTAATAAATATAAATTTCCAAAGTACATCTTTTGGATTACAGTGGCTTCCTCCCACCCATAACTTCTGTCCCACTCGCAACCCTCTCATCTCCCGCTCCCATCCCATTCACATGAAGGTTCATTTTCAATTATTTTTATATACAGAAGATCAATTTAGCATATATTAAGTAAAGATTTCAACAGTTTGCACCCACACAGAAACACAAAGTGAACAATACTGTTTGAGTACTAGTTATAGCATTAATTTACATTGTACAACACATTAACGACAGAGATCCTACATGGGGAGTAAGTGCACAGTAACTTCTGTTGTTGGTTTAACAATTGACACTCTTGTTTATGGCGTCAGTAATCACCTGAAGCTCTTGTCATGAGTTGGCAAGACTATGGAAGCTTTTTGAGGTTGCCAACACTAATCTTATTTAGAAAAGGTCATAGTCAAATTGGAAGTTCTCTCCTCCCTTCAGAGAAACGTACTTCCTTATTTGATGGTCCGTTCTATCCACTGGGATCTCACATGCAAAGAGCAAGATTTAGGTCTTTTTTTTTTTTTTTGCCAGAGTGTCTTGGCTTTCCATTCTTGAAATGCTCTCATGGGCTCTTCAGCCAGATCCAAATGCCTTAAGGGCTCATTCTGAGGCCAGAGTGCTGTTTAGGACATTTGCCATTCTATGGGTCTGCTGTGTGGTCTGCTTCCCATGTTGGATCGTTCTCTACTTTTTAATTATATCAGAATTAGCATACTCTAGTCTTGTTTATGTGATCCCTTTGACTCTTTTTTTTTTTTTTTGGACAGGCAGAGTAGATATAGAGAGAGACAGAGAAAAAGGTCTTCCTTTTGCGTTGCTTAATCCTCCAGTGGCCGCCACAGCCAGTGCACTGGGGCCAGGGCACTGCAGTGATCTGAGGCCAGGAGCAAGATGTTTCTCCTGGTCTCCCATGCAAGTACAGGGCCCAAGCACCTGGGCCATCCTCCACTGCACTCCCGGGCCACAGCAGAGAGCTGGCCTGGAAGAGGGCCAACCAGGACAGAATCCGGCGCACTGACCGGGACTAGAACCCAGTATGCCAGTGCCCCAGGTGGAGGATTAGTCTATTGAGCCACAGCGCCGGCCCCTTTTGACTCTTAACTCTATCATTATGATCAATTGTGAACTGAAACTTATCACTTTGACTAGTACGATGGCATTTGTACATGCCACCTTCATGGGATTGAATTGGAATCCCCTGGCCCGTTTCTGTCAATCATTTTGCTGACTGTTTCTATTGCGGGACAGAAACTTCTCAAACTGATTCAATCCCAGTTGTTAATTTTGGCTTTGACTGCCTTTGCCTCTGGGGTCTTTTCCAAGAATTCTTTGCCGGTACCTATATCTTGCAGGGTTTCTCCAATGTTCTCTAATAATTTGATGGTGTCAGGTCGTGGATTTTGATCTTTAATCCATGTTGAGTGGATTTTTGTGTAATGTGTAAGGTAGGAGTCTTGCTTCATGCTTCTGCATGTGGAAATCCAGTTTTCCCAGCAACATTTGTTGAATAGACTGTCCTTGCTCCAGGAATTGGTTTTAGATCCTGGATCAAATATCAGTTGGCTGTAGATGTTTGGATTGATTTCTGTTGTTTCTATTCTGTTCCATTGGTCTATCCATCTGTTTCTGTACCAGTACCATGTTGTTTTGATTATAACTGCCCTGTAGCATGTCCTGAAATCTGGTCTTGTGATGCCTCTGGCTTTGCTTTTGTTGTACAAGATTGCTTTAGCTAATTGAGGTCTCCTTTGTCTCCATATGAATTTTAGCATCATTTTTTCCAGATATGAGAAAATAAATTGCTTTGATCGTATAGAGGAAAGTTCCTTTTTTACACAATTTGCTTAGAGTTTTCATCATGAAAGGGTGTTGTATTTTATCAAATACTCTCTCTGCATTTATTGAGATAATCATATGATTTTTCTTCTGCAGTCTGTTAATGTGGTATATCACATTGATTGCTTTGCACACATTGAACCATCCCTGCAACCAGAGAAAAATCCCACTTGATCTGGGTGGATGATCTTTCTGATGTGTTGTTGCATTCTATTGGCCAGAATTTTATTGAGGATTTTTGCATCTATGTTCATCAAGGATATTGGTCTGTAATTTTCAGTCAATGCTGAATCTTTTTCCGGCTTAGGATTAAGGTGATGCTGGCTTCATAGAAAGAATTTGGGAGCATTCCCTCTTTTCAATTGTTCTGAATATGTTGAGGAGAATTGGAGTTAGTTTTTCTTTAAATGTCTGGTAGAGTTCAGCACTGAATCCATACGGTCCTGGGCTTTCTTTGTTGGGAGGGCCTGTATTACTGATTCACTTTATGTCTCAGTTATGGGTCTATTTAGGTTTTCGATGTCTTCCTGGTTCAATTTAGGTAGGTTGCATGTGTCCATGAACCTATCCATTTCTGATAGATTTCGCTGTTTGCTGGCATACAAGTCCTTGCAGTAATTTCTGATGATTCTTTTTATTTCTGCGGTGTCTGTTGTTATGTTTCCTTTTTCATCTCTGATTTTATTGATTTGGGTCTTTTCTTTTTGTAGTTGGGCCAATGAGGTGTCAATTTTGTTTATTTTTTCAGAAAAGCAGCTCTTCGTATGGCTGATTTTTTGTAATTTTTTTTGGATTCAATCCTGTTTATTTCTCTGATTTTTATTATTTCTCTTCTCCTACTAGTTTTTGGTATGGTTTGCTGCAGTTTTTCTAGATCCTTGAGATGCGCTGAAAGCTCATTTATTTGGTACCTTTTCAATTTCTTGATGTAGGCACCTATTGCTATAAACTTTCCTCTTAACACTGCTTTTGCTGTATCCCATAAGTTTTGATATGTTATGTTGTTATCCTCATTTACTTCCAGAAAGTTTTTGATTTCTCTTTTGATTTCTTTGATGACCAAGTGTTCATTCAGGAGCATGTTGTTCAGTCTCCACGTATTTGCATATGCTCTAGGGATTTCTGAGTTGCTAATTTCCAGCTTCATTCCACTGTGGTCTGAGAAGCTGCATGGTATGATTCTAATTCTTTTGAATTTGCTGAGACT
Organism: Oryctolagus cuniculus; assembly: GCF_964237555.1. NCBI lineage: Eukaryota > Metazoa > Chordata > Mammalia > Lagomorpha > Leporidae > Oryctolagus > Oryctolagus cuniculus. The sequence continues at coordinate 92,883 of NW_027208395.1, read as the reverse complement.
TGCTTTATGGCCTACTATGTGATCAAACCTAGAGAAGGTTCCATGTACTGCTGAGAAGAAAGTTGTGTTGGAAAGATGTGTTTCTTGTAAGCAGCAAATAGATGGGTTTTGTTCTTTAATCCATTCAGCCAGTCTGTGTCTTTTATCTGGAGAGTAGAGGCCATTGACATTCAATGTGAGTATTGATAATTAGTGACTTTGCCCTGCCATTTTCCCAACGATATTTCTAATATATGCTTTGAACTTCCTGTGATCTTTTGCTGTGTGGTTTCCTTCCATTACCTTCTTTCATACTGATGACCGTGTTTCTATGTTTCTGTTTGTAACACATCTTTAAGCATCTTTTGCAGGGCTGGACGAGTGGTGATAAATTCCTTCAATTTCCGGTTGCTATGCAAGGTCTTTATTTCACCTTCATTCACAAATGAGAGCTTTGCAGGATATAATATTCTGGGCTGGCAGTTTTTTCTCTTAGTACCTGGGCTATATCTGGCCATTACCTCCTAGCCTGTAGGGTTTCTGATGATAAGTTTGCTGTGAGTCTAATTGGAGATCCTCTTAGAGTAATCTGACGTTTCTCTGTTGCACATTTTAGAATCTTTTCTTTATGTTGCACTGTGGTGAGTTTGATTACAATGTGTCGTGGCTAGGATCTCTTTTGGTCATGTTTATTCGGGGTCCTATGTGCTTCCTGTACTTGGATGTCTCTGTCCTTCTCCAAACCCGGGAAGATTTCTCCTGAATGTTGGGTTTTTTAATAGTATCCTGTAGATTCTCAACAATATTTTTTAGATTTCTAATTTCCTCTTCTTTTCTTTGGATTGACTGTATACTTTCCTGTGCTCTGTCTTCTAAGTCTGATATTCTCTCTTCTATCTCATTGATTCTGTTTTTCTGGCTCTCAAATGCATTTGTCATTTGTTCCATTGAATTCTTCTTTTCATTTTGGTTTCTCTTCAACATCACAATTTCATATTCTACTAGATTCCTCATTTCATTTGGTTCCTCCTTAAGATTCCATTTTCACGAGAGAGATTTTCTATCCTGTCCAGTATAGATTTCTATAGTTCATGAATTTGTTTTTGAGAACTTTTAAATGTTCTTATCATAAATTTTTTGAAATCCGTATCTTGCATTTCTTCTATTTCATCATCTTCATAATCTTGTATTGGGATGTCATGTTCATTTGAGGACATCATAATGTCTTCCTTGTTCTTGTTTCCTTGGTTCTGCGTTTGTTGCTTGGCATTGTAGAGATATTCTTTGGTTTCTTCTATTTTTTTTCCCTCACTGTGGTGGCTTTTCTTGTTATACTGTGACTCTAAATTAAGTGGACTGTCTGCTTTTGATGAATCTCTAAGGGCTTGTGGTGGGTGTGGCCAGAGATCTCTGTTCAGTTCTTCAGGGTTAAGGGTGTGCCAAAGGTGACACACCCAGGTTTGGCATGGTAAATATTTCTCTCTCTCTCTCTCTCTCTCTCTCTTATTTTAATTTATTCAAAAGGGAAGTAATTCCACTTAGCTGAGCTCTTCTCCTTGATGGCAGTCAGTGCCTGAGTGCTAGCCCCTGTGGGTATAATATTCGTCTGTTCTGTCTCAAGGACCACGCAAAGGCTCTGTGCAGTCCTCAGTGTAAGACAGATTCCCCTGCAATGTCTCCCACTGGGTAGCCAAGGTTACTGAGTTTGTGGTGTCTCCCACTGAGAGTACTCACTCATGTCTCAGGCTCACCGTGAGTTCTCCCACACACCCTTATTTTTTCTTTTCACAGTCCCAGTTCATAACCTCCACACATTCACTAGGTCTTAACCTCCTTTTATTTCTCCCCACTAGAGTCAGGTTTTCCTGCTTGGCTGAGGGTGAGCCCAGCCCTGAGCTGGTGTATCTGTTACGTATGTCCAAAATGGCGCCTGCTCTTTGTCTTGCTCACCTTTGTAATGTGTATTTAGAGAGAGAATTTTGTCCGTACCAGTCCCTTTTATTTATTTATTTTCTCTCCTCTAGTTGGGCTGGTGAACTTTCCCCCACGGGGCTTCAAGCCTCATTCCCTCTAGGCTCTTCCGGCCACTTTTCTGCCAGTGTCTTGGGCTACTGCAGTTTCTCCTCGCCTCACTTTCCAGTGCTGGTGCGTAGACTCGGCAGCTGGGGTCCTGAACCGTGGGCACCCGTGCCCTCCACGTAGGTCCACCGTGTCCCCTAGTTCCAGAAGAGTTTCCTCTGCAGTCTTTTCACTAACTCTTCCCTGAAATTACAGTATCTCCATTTTTTTTTTTTTGTACAGGCAGAGTGGACAGTGAGAGAGAGAGACAGAGAGAAAGGTCTTCCTTTGCCGTTGGTTCACCCTCCAATGGCCCCTGCCGCTGGTGCGCTGCAGCCGGCGCACTGTGCCTATCTGAAGGAAGGAGCCAGGTGCTTCTCCTGGTCTCCCATGGAGTGCAGGGCCCAAGCACTTGGGCCATCCTCCACTGCACTCCCTGGCCACAGCAGAGAGCTGTCCTGGAAGAAGGGCAACCGGGACAGAATCCAGCGCCCCGACCGGGACTAGAACCTGTTGTGCCGGCGCCGCAAGGCGGAGGATTAGCCTACTGAGCCGCGGCACTGGCCAGTATCTCCACTTTTAATATAATATCTTTTCCTGGACTATCAGTGCACTCCCTCCCTATTCCGCTATCTTGGAGCCACCCCAAAGTTAATATTGTTAAAATACTCCTACTATTGAAAGAAAGCTATAGAATTGATGTAATCACTATTAACATCCCAATGACATTTTTTTTTAGAGAAAAAAAATCTTAAAATTCCTAAGAACTACCAAAGGCCCTGAATAGCCAAAATAATCTTGAGCCAAAAAGAACATATATGGAGGTATCACATACTTAATTTCAAAATATCCTGCAGTGCCCATCCTCTTTTTTTTTTTTCAGTGAAGCCACAGAATGAGGGAAATAAATCCATAGAAGTAAGGATAAATGTTAAAGGTGAGAAGGAAACATAGCCTTTAATTCCATGCAATTGGGGCCGGCATTGTGGTGCAGTGAGTTAAGCTGACACTTCTGTCACTGGCATCTCATATAAACTCTACTTCTAGTCTCAGCTGCCTCACTGCTGATCCATGCTCAGGTAATATGCCAGGGAAAAGCAATTGAATATGGCCCCTGCCATCCATAGGAGACTTAGCTGGAGATCCAGGATCCTCAGGATCCTGGATTCAGCATGGCCCTGCCCTAGCCTTTGCAGATGTTATTTATTTATTAATTTTTTTAATGAACAAGTGAATGGAAGATCTCTGTCTTTCTCCCTGCTCCCCTGACTCTGTGTCTGTCTTTCTATAATTCTTCGCCTTTCTGAGCAGTAAAATAAGTCTTTAAAAAATTAATTGAATATTATGGAAACCTTTAAGGAGTAGAAAACGAACTTCTTTTTTTTTTACTTTTATTTAATGAATATAAATTTCCAAAGTACAGAATATTGATTACAATGACTTCCCCCCATAACGTCCCTCCAACCCGCAACCCTCCCCTTATTCACTCCCTCTCCCCTTTCATTCATGTCAAGATTCATTTTTGATTCTCTTTATATACAGAAGATCAGTTTAGCATACATTAAGTAAAGATTTCAACAGTTTGCTCCCACACAGAAACATAAAGTGAAAAATACTGTTTGAGTACTAGTTATAGCATTAAATCTCAATGTACAGCACACTAAGGACAAAGATCCTAGATGAGGAGTAAGTGCACAGTGACTCCTGTTGTTGACTTAACAAATTGACACTCTTGTTTATGGCCTCAGTAATCACCCTAGGCTCTTGTCATGAGCTGCCAAGGCTATGGAAGCCCCCTGGGTTCACTGACTCTGATCATTTTTAGACAAGGCCATGGTCAAAGTGGAAGTTCTCTCCTCCCTTCAGAGAAAGGTACCTCCTTCTTTGATGACCTATTCTTTCCACTGGGATCTCACTCGTGGAGATCTTTCATTTAGGTTTTTGTTTTTTGTTTTTTGTTTTTTGTTTTTCCCCAGAGTGTCTTGGCTTTGCATGCCTGAAATACTCTCATGGGCATTTCAGCCGGATCCGCATGCCTTAAGGGCTGATTATGAGGCCAGAGTGCTGTTAGGACATTTGCCATTCTATGGGTCTGCTGTGTATCTCACTTCCCATGTTGGACCATTCTCTCCCTTTTTTATTCTATCAGCTAGTATTTGCAGACACTATTCTTGTTTATGTGATCCCTTTGGTTCTTAGTCCTATCATTACGATTAATTGTGAACAGAAATTGATCACTGGGACTAGTGAGATGGCATTGGTACATGCCACCTCGATGGGATTGAATTGGAATCCCTGGTATGTTTCTAACTCTACTGAGAAAACGAACTTCTAAAAGTAGACGAGAAGACATGTGAGAAACCAGGGGGAAATGTTATTGCTAAAACTGATGAAGTGTTTCAAAAAAGGGAAATGTAGTCAGCAGTATGGAGTGCTTCAATATAGAGTATTTGGCTTTAAAATTCCTTTTGCAATTTGACAATAGGGGGTCATTTGTAACCTTTTTGAGACTCATTTCTGTGGAGGCATCACAACAGAGGCAACTGGGTAGTCTAATCTTTCCATGGGTTGAAGAGTGAGCATGCAGATAGATGAGGAAGTGTAAGTAAAATAGCATAATATGTGTAAGGAATGATACCAGAGAAGGTTGAACATGGAAGTTTTAGTACATATAGTGAGATGGATATGTGTGTTACATAATCTTTCACTTCATTATAAAAGTAATACATTTGTATAGGTGTAGGTTTTCCATTGGAATATCTGGAAATTGTCATACTATTTCAATTAGTTCACAGTGCTAGAAAATTTAAAGTACTTCCCCCGTTGTTGTTGCAGCCTCTTCTTATTTCCCTTAAAGAAAATAAGAGATGGAAGGATTAAGGAAAGAGATGGAAGGAGTGGGGAATGAGTGAGGAAAGAAGAACAGAGAAAAATTAAAAAATTATTTTTAAATTATTTATTTATTTGCATAATATTTAAATATATCTGAAAAGAAGATACCTCGTTTATACAAGGGTTGATAGGAGGCCGGCACTGTGGCGCAGTAGGTTAATCCTCTGCCTGTGGCGCCAGCATCCCATATGGGCGCCGGTTCTAATCCCAGTTGCTCCTCTTCCAATACAGCTCTCTGCTATGGCCTGGGAAAGCAGTAAAAGATGGCTCAAGTCCTTGGGCCCCTGAACCAGTCTTCCTGGCTCCTGGCTTTGGATCTGTGCAGCTCCGGCCATTGCGGCCAGTTGGGGAGTGAACCAGCAGATGGAAGACCTTTCTCTTTGTCTCTCCCTCTCACTGTCTGTAACTCTATCTCTTAGATAAATAAATAAAAATTTTTATAAAACATAAAAAAGTAAAAAAGGGTTGATAAACATTTTTTCCAAAGGTCGAGAGAGTAAATATTTCAGGCTTTCAAGGCCATGTAGGATCTGTCAAAATGACTTAACTTTGCTGTTGTATCTTGAAACCAGTCATAGACAATATGTAAATGAATGGGTGTGGCTTTCTTCCAGTGAAACTCCATTTATACACACAAGAATGGGTTAGCTTTATCTGAAATTATCAGTTCACTGATCAGTGCTTTATGTTTCAGAAAGAATAACAAAGTTCTCTCTTATATTCAGATATTTTTTAGTGGATACTTTTATGGTTTATTTGTATAATCAAGGATCTGAGAGTTCTCATTCTTCACATATTCAGGTAAGATGTAAGTTCTGGATTTTAAAGACATTAAAAACCATTTTGTACATTGAATAAGATTCACAATGGATATATTTAAGTCATTTGTTATTAATTTTTCTTGAATTTTTAAAAAATAAAGAAAATCTAGATTTGCTTAGCATTTTTCATAGTTCCTAGATCCGAGATGTTATTTAATAATTCATTTATATATATTTTGTTAAATAAATGAAAATAAGGAATAAGAAAAATGGATAGAAATGGTTTTTGGACATGAATACATATGTCTTTTTTATAATGCTACCTCCCATACTATCTGTTAATAAATCCTACCAACTCTGTCTTTCCACCTATATATCAGAATTCACCCTCTACCTCTGCCTTCATTCACTGATACGAGGTCTGGGATCAAAATTCCCCTATGAGTTCTCCACTAGCTCCTATTTTATATTGTACTCCTCTCCTTGGTACTCTCTGCATTTCCTTTACCTGTTTTATATTTCTCCATGGTATTTATTAATATGTGCTGTATTAACTATTTTATCTACTTTTTGTCTCCCCAGTAAAATATAAATCTATATGAGGGGGAAGTTTTTGATCTGTTTATTTATATAACTACAGTGCCTAGGACATCGCTCAAAATTCACTTGCTTGAAAATTAAAACCTGCTGAAATATTGAACGGGCTACCATGTTTCTTCACTTTTATTGGCCAGGGTTATCATTTTGCATGCTTGCTTTCCTCCCCTTAATTCCATCATAATGTGTTATTAAGAAATCTTATAGTTGTTTACATCAGAATTTATAATGCCATTTGAATCTTGGAAACTATATAATCTGTCCTTTTTTTCTTTGACAATGTTATTTTTGCTTGAATTATCTTATTTGAAAAGCAAAGGGAGAGAGAAGAGAAGAGACATCACTCTTCCATCCCCTGATTCACCCCCCAAATTGCCTCAATAACCAGGGCTGGGCCAGGAGGAAGCCAGGATCCAGGACCTCCATCTGGGCCCCTCCACGTGGGTGGCAGAGGCCCAAACATTCCCTGTTATATTAGCTGGAAGTTGTATCAGAAGTATAGCAGTTGACAGTGGGATGCAGGTGTTTCAAGTGGTGTTATAACCTGCTTCACATGTACATTACCACAGCCCCTGTGACAATGCTTTCTGCCCTGTGTGTCATTAGCTTAATTTTATTTTGGTCAAAAACCAAACTCTGAGATATTTGCCCTTTTAAATTTGTTGAGTCCTGCCAGCACTTCAGGCCAGGGCGTTAACCAGCTGTGCCACAGCGCTGGCCCCAGATATAGTTTTCTACATTTATTAATTAGGTATACAGTTCAAATCTGTATATTTTGAATGCTTGAATTATCAATTATTAGATACAAATCATGTTTACAATATTTTACTGTCCGTATTTTTCTCTAGTGATACTTCTTGCCTCATGGTCTACATTTCCTGTTTTAATGCAGTTTCATAGTCATCCTTTTTGTCTGTGTTGTCACGGTGTATTTAAATCTTTAAATTTTCTGAATCATTGTTTTATACACACACACACACACATGCACACACACACATATATATATATACACACACACATGTAATAGTTTGTAGGGATTTAAAAAATTAAGATTCACAATGTTTATCTTTTAACTGACAAATTTTATTTGTAAAGTATTTTATGTGAAATATGAGATGACACTTTGGAAGCAGCCCATAAAACTGTAATCCAAATCATGATTTATAAATAGTAGTTAATGTAGTAAAAGTGACAAATATATGAAGTCTCTTTCTTCTCAATGTCACTTTACTCATACTGTAGTAAACCAGATATCGTGTGAAAAATGTTCATAAGTTTCATCAAGTATAGTAATAGAAACTCATTAGAAAGTTTTTTCAATTCCCAAATAGCCATTTTCTTTCTTTCCTAGCCTCAGTGCTACTATCAAGGGTATGTTGAAGGATATCCAAATTCCATTGTCACGCTCAGCACATGCTCTGGACTCAGGTTATTTGTTTTTTGTCTTTGATTATGGAACACAATTGTTACGATGTTTGCAGCAAATTTATTGTTTATATTGAATTTGGATCTGGAGGAGGATTCTTATGTCAAGATTATTTAGTGGCATACTCATCTGCTTAACATATTGCTATTTTTCTTATTTCTTTTTACTTTCCCCACTGAGTAGAGACATTTCTGACATCCTATAGACTTCTTATTTTTCCATGCTCACTTATTTTCTTTTTTAGTACAGAAACAGCATCCAGCGATGCTTGACTAGAATGGGAGAAGGTAAATTTAAGATTGGGTGGTTTTCCAGCAAATAGAGAATTTATAAAGCTATGTATTGTAGTGTTTGGAGATGTAAGAGAAACAAGTCATTTTATTTTCTCAAGGAAATTGTCTTTACAGAGAAGAGGCAAATTATATATAAATAAATAACTATAGTACTCATATTTTTGTAATATTACTATTATGATGTCTCCAAGAATTTTTGGCTTTCATCCTCGGTGCTTTGAGAATTTTCTATTCTGTCAGAAAATTATCCACTTTCATTTTGTGATGTCAGAGCCTTGTTTTCATAGATGTTCTATGGTGCTTCATACTTGGAGCTCTGAATTTTGGACAGGAAATTTGTTTTTTAGGGGGAAATGACTTGAACTGTTACCTGTATTCAGGGAAGGAGAGTTGCACAAATTTTTTACTCATTAGAATCTTGCTTTTTTTCTTATTCTTATGCAGCTAACAAAATTAATGTTACTTAATAATACTGCTAAATTTCATTTTTATAAGTAACATTTCTTATGGTACATAGTTTGTTATTAACTAGCATAATAATTTTTCAAAAGCATTGGAAGGAAATCCATCAAGGTTTCCATTTACTGTAGCTTTAATTAAGTCATTGACTTAGAAAAATGGGAATTAATTGATTGCTGTAATTTTGTGTGTGCAACAATTGACTGGGTATTTTCTTGTATACCTAATAATTGATTTAGTAATTGCTGCTGCTTTTATTAATGTGGAAAAAAAGTTTAAATGGAAAGTGAATTTTGTTGTTTAGGGAAACCTTCATCCTTTGGAGTCCTCTCTAAAACAGAGTTTGGACCAAAATACTGGACTAAAAGTATTACAGTATATAGATTGGATTAAAAGCATCTAAAACTGTTTATTTAATTTTACAGAGGAATACTGCAATTTGAAAATGTTTCCTATGGAATCGAGCCTCTGGAATCTACTGTTCAATTTCAGCATATTCTTTACAAATTAGGGAATGACAACAAAGAATTATCAAGTTTTAACAATGATACCAAGAGCTTAGGAAAATACTCAAATGACTACAACATTTATGTAGGTGAAAAAGTGAGTTGTGTGATTTATTACTACTTTCAAAGCAGTTATTGGCTATATTTATTTATAAAAATACATTTATCATGCTATATATATCTGTGGAAAATATCCTTTCCTTAGGAACAATATATCTTTTTTTAACCCCACTCTTTCCTTGAGACCAGACATTAATTTTTCCTCCTTGTAACAGTTTATCACTTACTGCTTATGACAAGCTTTGTTTTGGTTCTTATGTTGTTTATTAACATAATCACTTTCTAAAAATTCCCTAGTAGATTTTAAAACTTAAATAACCCCTGTTCTTACTCTTGTCTCTGTATTCCTGGAATATAATTCAACAGAGGCAATATTTATAGATTGCTTTATGACTAAGGAGTCAGCATTAGCTAAACTAAAATTGTATTTAAAATACCATAAACAGGATTTCTAGGTATGGTCATGTAGATTTTTCAGTGTGCTCACTGTGTAGTTGCCTGTGATGATCCTCATAAAAGCGAAAAACTTCTTGCCAACTAATAATGGCATAAATTTACTTACATTATATGAGTGTATAGCAATGTTAGCTGTTCTCACTGCATATTCTGACCCATCTTTTATCAGTTAAAAAAAAGCCAAACCTTAGAATTTTTCTGGGAATATAAAAAATGCATTTTTCAACTTTCCTCACATGTATTTGGGATCATGTGATGAAGTTATACCTGATGACATATGAGCAGGAATTGTATGAATCACCTCTGGTCTGAATTCTAAAGGCAAACATCTTGTTCTCCATATGTTTTCCCTTTCCTTCTGGCTGCAATGTAGTATATATATATCATAGGCCTCATGGATGAGGATGGCATAAGATGGAATCAACTTTTCTCTTGAAAAATTTGCATAAATGTAACCACTCTATCTCCTTATAAACTCTAATCTTGTTTAAATTGCCATTATTTTCTGGCTCTGTTATAGCCACTAATTCTCTATGTTAAGTAATACAAAACCGAAATGGACTATTAAATGTTTACATATCACCTAAATGTTCAATACTATCACATATATGTACGTAATTTAAAATAAATTTCTGTTAAATATCAGAGATTTTGTTTTTCTTGTAAGATTTTATGAATATAATTTATAAAAGCTTGGTTGGCCTGGCATACTGAACAGTATTGGTGCTCTGCTCAGATGCTCTCAGGTTTCATTCTATTGTGTTTTTGTGTGGGTAGGGTAGGATAATTCAACACAGTTCCTTTGAACAAACAGATCAGCAAAACAGGCATATGCTCCAGAGTTTCTTTGTGAGCCTTCGCCAGAGATTACCCTCTTGTTTTGCTTCCCTTGCTCCTAATCCTTCTTCTCCCATTCCTTAACTAGAGGAATTTCATCAAGACAGTATTCACACAAGAATTCGTCTAAGATCTGTCTTTGCAGAGTGATACAATCCCTTTTTATAGTTTTTATAATGAATTTTTTTCAAATTTGAGCACATGTCGGCCAAATTGAATTTGTGTTGTTTAGAAAGTAACATGATCTACAAAGCAGATTAGGAAGCTCAGGATACCCAGGCACATCACTGTTTGCACAAGTCTTGGACGAAAGAAAAATGACAGAAAAGTGGAAATCTTGTCTTAGATTTACTTGGTTAATGGTTATCTTTGTAGCTTATGGTAACTGTACCCAAACTGATAGAATACACTGCCATCAGGCCAACCTTACAAGACATTTTGGAGTGAGTCTTATATTAGAAGTAAACATGAAAATTACAATAAAATGGAGACATTTCAACCAATACCATTGAAATTCAAGTGATTATGAGATGCAGGTATGAAAATCTACATGCTTATAAACTGGAAAACTTTGAAGAATTGGATGAATTCCTTGATCCATATGACCTACCAAATTAAGAATACAGGGACAAGATAAATAGATCCACAACAAGCAATGCGATTGAGCAGTAATGAAAACTTTTCATTCAAGGAAAAGTCCAGGATCTGGAAACAATTCTATTGTGTTATATAAAACATTTAAAGAGGAACTAACTTTAATCCTTTTCAAACGATTTCAGAATATTGAACACAATGGAACTCTTCCAAACTCTTTATGAAGAACATATTTTCAACAAAACACTAGAAAACCAAATCCAAAGCCACATTAGAAAGATAGTACATCCTAATGAAGTGCGATTTATCACAGAAATGCAAGTATATGAATTAAGCAAGTCTATAGATGTCATAAATCACAACAGAATGAAGAAGAAAAGCCACATGATCATCTCAGTGTATGCAGAGAAAGTATTTGATAAGATTCTATATTCCATCTTGATTCAACAAAAGCAATACACAAAGTAATAGAAAACTTGTGCCTCAAAGTGATAAGGTTAAATATGACAAACCAACAGCCAATACCATACTGAATGGGAAAATCTGAAAGTATTTGCCCTCAGATCTGGAAAAAGACAAGGATTTCCACTTTCCCCACTCTTATTCAATAAACAAATGGAAGAATTGACAAGAGTAATTAGGGAGGAGAAAGAAAGGGAACCAAATGTGGAACAGTGGAAGTTTGCAGATGACATGATGTTTTTCAAAAACCTAAGCTCTCCACCAGAAATCTGTTAGAACTGATAAACCAATTCAGTAAATTTGCCAGGTTATAAAATAAACATGCAAAACAGTAGGTTTTGTACACTAATGGTGAACTCAGTGAAGCAAAATCAAGAACTCCATTCACAATAACCAGAAAAATAAAATACTTTGCAATAAATTTACCAAAGAAATGAATGATTTTTAAAATGGAAATTGTGAAACATTGATGAAATAAATCATCAAGGATACACAAATTAAAGGAAACATATTTATTGTCTATGGTTCAGAAGAATTAATATTAAGATATCTATACTAACTGCAATCTCCAAATTCAATACAATGCTTATCAAAATACCAATGACACTCTACAGAATTAGAAAGAAAATCCTAAAATTATATGTAATTCCAAAGACTCATAATAACCAATGCAATCCTAAGGAAAAAATAATCAAGCTGGGATATCACAATACTTGACATCCAAGCATCTGCTGTGTATTACTATGCAGAGCTATAGTAATTAAAATAGCATGCTAATGACTTAAAAACCACTCATAGATCAATGGAACTGAATGGAGAGCCCAGAAACCAATCCTTTTACATACAACCAAGTGATTTTTCACAAAAGGTCTCACCACATACTTCGGCGTATGAATTAAATCTTCAACAAGTGGTGCTGGCAAATTTGGATTTGTGTATGTAGCAGGATTAATGTAGGGCTCTTACTTTTCACCATATACAAAGATCAACTTAAGATGGGTCAGATACTTAAATTTAAGACCTGGGGCTATGAGGTTGCTAGAAGAAAGCCTAGAGGAAACAGTCCAATCATTGGTGTAAGGGATAGCTTCTTGGACAATACTCCTAAAGCAAGGATACAAAAGCAAAACTTAACAAATGGGATTATGTAAAACACAGAATCTTCACAGCAAAGGAAATGATCAGTAGAGTGTAGGGGGACATCCAATAGAATGGGAAAAATATTTTTGAGTTACTTAGTGACACATGATTAATATCCAGAGCGTATCTGTTACTTTGAAATCAACAGAGCATCCATTCCTGTTAAGGGGCAAAGGAACTAAATAAACAGTTCTCAAAAGAAGAAATATAAATGGCCAACAAATATAAGAGAAAATGCTCAACATCACTACCCACAAGGGAAATGCAAATCAGATGCACAATGAGATATTATCTCATCTCTGCCATAATGCTGAAATCCAAAAGACTGTAACAAGTGCTGGTGAGGGTGTGGAGAAAGTGAAACACTTGTACATTGACTTAAATTAGTGTGGTCATAGTGGAAAACAGTCTGAGGATTTCTTAAAATAACTAGAAACAGACTTGCCATATGATCCAGCAATCTCACTTCTTGGTATATACCACAGAAACATGAACACCACCATGTTTATAGCACCCATGTCCCAGTATCTGAGATAAGGAATCAGTAAAGGTGTGCATCATCAGTTGAATGTATAAAGAAAATATGTTATCCCATACCATATAGGAGTGCCTGAATGTGAGTTCTGGCATTTCTGTTGATTCAAGCTTCCTGCTAATGCATTTCTGGGAGGTAGATGGTTGTTCTTAAAGTACTTCTATTCCTGCTATCCATGTGGCAAGATTGTGTTCTTGATTCCTGGCTTCTGCCTGACCCAGTCCTGGCTGTTATAGGCATTTGAGGAATAAATCAGTGCATAGGAGATTTCCATTTCTCCTTTGCTCTGCTTCAGCCCATGCACTCACCTTTCTTGGCCTTTCAATTGAAACAAATATATTAAAACATTTTAAGTTACAAACCATAATGTAGACATCAAAAACAAAAATCAAGTATTAACCCATAATATATGTGGTCTCTTAAAGCAAAAATAATTTTGAGATAGTTTCCTTAGCTGTAAAATATCCCAAAGGGTGGTTATTCTTCAGATGTTAGACTCATTTGACCTGCCACTGAGAAGGAAAATGAAGGCTCGGGAAGTGATTCATATGTGACAGCAACAATGAATTGCCAAGATAAAAGTCAAATGTACTTCTCCTAAGCCCATTTCATTTTCACCACTCTGCTCCACCTCTTTCAAGTATAGTGTTATCCTAGGAACGCAATTCAAATATTTGCCGAGATGAGCAGGACAGTAGGCATACTAAGAATCTCAACAATAAGGACTGCTGGAACTCAGAAATGTTCATCAGTCTAACACCTTGCAAAGTTCAAGAAAGTCTATGTAAAGAAATGAAAAGGAGGCCGGTGCCGCAGCTCACTAAGCTAATTCTCCACCTGCGGTGCCGGTACTCCGGGTTCTAGTCCTGGTTGGGGCACTGGATTCTGTCCCAGTTGCTCCTCTTCCAGTCCAGCTCTCTGCTGTGGCCCAGGAAGGCAACGGAGGATGGCCCAAGTGCTTGGGCGCCTGTACCTGCATGGGAGACCAGGAGGAAGCACCTGGCTCCTGGCTTTGAACGGCGCAGCGTGCTGGCTGTAGCAGCCATTTAGGGGGTGAACCAACGGAAGGAAGACCTTTCTCTTTGTCTGTCTCTCTCACTGTCTAGCTCTGCCTGTGGGAAAAAAAAAAAAGAAAAAGAAATTAAAATTGGTCAGGATTGGAACACATGTTGAGACGCTGCTCAGGTTGCCTGTACTCTACATTGAAGACTCTAATTCCAGTCCAGCTACTCCATATTTACAATTCAATTTCTGCTAATGTGCACACTGGGAAGCAGAAAATTATAGCCAAGTGCTTGTGTTCCTGTCACAAATGATGAAGTTGTTGCCTAGCCTGACCCAGGATGGGCTGCTGTGCACATCTGGGGAGTAAATCATCTGATGAAGATCCCTCCATGTGTGTTTCCCTCTCTGTCATTCTGCCTTTCAAATAAATAAATCCTTTATAAACGTTCTGATGCAAAGAAAATGTAATTTTATGTGCAACAATACTATTTAGCTATAAAATGAATGAAATTTACCATTTGCATCAAAATGGATGAAAGTGGAGGTCATCATGTGGAGTGGCATAAGCCAGATACCAAAAGACAAATGCCACTCATTCTCCCTATATTATATGGGAGAGCTAAAATTTAAAAAGAAGTGAAAGATGAAATACTTCTATCAGTATTGCTGTAAATATAGTTCTGTGAATCTTTACTCTTTTCTGAAAACAATGGTTAGGATGTTATACTACTATAGTTTTAATAATCTAAGATAACATTATTTTTTTAAACTTTTATTTAATAAATATAAATTTTGAAAATACAACTTTTGGATTATAGCAGCTTTCCCCCTCATAACCTCCCTCCAACCCGCAACCCTCCCCTCTCCTACTCCCTCTCCCATTCCATTCACATCAAGATTAATTTTCAATTATCTTTATATAAAGAAGATCAATTTAGCATATATTAAGTAAAGATTTCAATAGTTTGCACC
This sequence comes from Oryctolagus cuniculus, assembly GCF_964237555.1. Taxonomy (NCBI): domain Eukaryota; kingdom Metazoa; phylum Chordata; class Mammalia; order Lagomorpha; family Leporidae; genus Oryctolagus; species Oryctolagus cuniculus. The sequence goes on along the minus strand of NW_027208395.1, from coordinate 77,851 downwards.
CACACAGAAACATAAAGTGAACAATACTGTTTGAGTACGAGTTATAGCATTAATTCACACTGAATGACACTAACGACAGAGATCCTACATGAGGAGTAAGTGCACAGTGACTCCTGTTGTTGACTTAACAAATTGACACTCTAGTTTATGGTGTCAATAATCACCCTAGGCTCGTGTCATGAGTTGCCAAGGCTATGGAAGCCTTTTGAATTCGCCGGCTCTGATCTTATTTAGACAAGGTCATAGTCAAAGTGGAAGTTCTCTCCTCCCTTCAGAGAAAGCTACCTCCTTCTTTGATGGCCCATTCTTTCCACTGGGATCTCACTTGCAGAGATCTTTCATTTAGGGTTTTTTTTGTTTGTTTGTTTGTTTGTTTTTGCTAGAATGTCTTGGCTTTTCATGCCTAAAATACTCTCATGGGCTCTTCAGCCAGATCTGAATGCCTTAAGACTGATTCTGAGGCCAGAGTGCTGTTTAGGACATCTGCCATTCTATGAGTCTGCTGTGTATCCTGCTTCCCATGTTGGATCATTCTCTCCCTTTTAAATTCTATCAGTTAGTATTAGCAGACACTCGTCTTGTTTACATGATCCCTTTGACTCTTAGACCTATCTTTATGATCGATTGTGAACTGAACTTGATTACTTTGACTAGTAAGATGGCATTGGTACATGCCACCTTGATGGGGTTGTATTGGAATCCCCTGGCACATTTCTAACTTTACCATTTGCGCCAAGTCAGCTTGAGCATGCCTCAAATTGTACATCTTCTCCCTCTCTTATTCCCACTTTTATATTTAACAGAGATCACTTTTCAGTTAAATTTAAACACCTAAGAATAACTGTGTGTTAATTAAAGAGTTCAACCAATAGTATTAAGTAGAAGAACAAAAAAAATACTAAAAGGGATAAAGTATTAAGCTGTACATCAACAGTCAGGACAAGGGCTGATCAAGTCTTTTTGGTGCTCGATTAGTTACATTAGATTTTACTGTATATTGATGAAATGGCCATCTTTTCATTTGATTCTATTTATAATCCATGCTTATATTCCTGCTAAACTAGAGTCTTTTTACTTCTTTAAATCGTTATATGGTGGTGCATTAAACCGTTTACTCTAATGTTAATCTACATTATGTTATCTCAAAAACTATGAGAGCAAGGAAGCAGGAGGGAAGGTATGAGGGAGAAGGAAGGGGGAGGAAATTATTATTATGTTTTTACAATTTTAACTATGAATTATATTGAGTAGGCCAAAAAATAAAATCTAAGGGGAAAAAAAAGTAATGTGATGAAACCCTGCAAGATTAATTACACTCCCTGATGTTTCAAAATGAAAATGCAGGAAATGAAGACAAAATTCAGAATACTGAACCCAAAGAAAGTTGAAAAGGTAGCTTGTCTTCAAAAGAGTGACAGAAAGAGACTGACTTCAACAAAAGCAAGAAAGTCAAAAGAACACAACTGTGCCTTAAAAATGTTACAGGAAATAAATGACAACCTGGATTTTAATATGCTAAGTATTATTTGGTAATAAAGGCAATATAAGGTTTTTCAACAAAAACAGAGAGATATTGTCACCAAAAGACTTGCAGTATATTTGTCAAGGCTATTTTTCAATGAGAAGTAAAATAATTCTTGAAGCATAGTCAGAAATGTTGGAAGGAATAAATAGCAAAAATGAATAGAGGACATACGTTAATGTAGATAAACCTGTATTTATGCTTAAAAGATATGCAATTGTGGAAAGCCTAGACACTCTGGCAAAAAAAAAAAAAAACAATTAAATGAAAGATCTCTGCAAGTGAGATCCCAGTGGAAAGAATGGGCCATCAAAGAAGGAGGTACCTTTCTCTGAAGGGAGGAGAGAACTTCCACTTTGACTATGACCTTGTCTAAATAAGATCAGAGCCGGCGAATTCAAAAGGCTTCCATAGCCTTGGCAAATCATGACACGAGCCTAGGGTGATTATTGACACCATAAACTAGAGTGTCAATTTGTTAAGTCAACAACAGGAGTCACTGTGCACTTACTCCTCATGTAGGATCTCTGTCGTTAAAGTGTCATTCAATGTGAATTAATGCTATAACTCGTACTCAAACAGTATTGTTCACTTTATGTTTCTGTGTGGGTGCAAACTATTGAAATCTTTACTTAATATATGCTAAATTGATCTTCTTTATATAAAGATAATTGAAAATGAATCTTGATGTGAATGGAATGGGAGAGGGAGCGGGAGAGGGGGAGGGATATACGTTATGGGGGGGAAGCTATTGTAATCCATAAGTTGTACTTTGGAAATTTATATTTATTACATAAAAGTTAAAAAAAAAGATATGCAATTAAAGCGCCCATCAGGAATTGCATGTAGATTGTAAAGATGAAAGTAGAGAAAGTGACCTGTGTTTCTTGCATTATTTAGGTTAAGGGTAAAGATACTGATTAACCTAAGGTGCATGCTTTTTTAAAAAGATTGATTTTTTTTTTGGACAGGCAGAGTCAGACAGTGAGAGAGAGTGACAGAGAGAAAGGTCTTCCTTCTCTTGGTTCACCCTCCTGTCACGGCTGGCACATCATGCTGATCCAAAGCCAGGAGCCAGGTACTTCCTCCTGGTCTCCCATGTGGGTGCAGGGCCCAAGCAGTTGGGCCATCCTCCTCTGCACTCCCTGGCCACAGCAGAGAGTCGGACTGGAAGAGGAGCAACTGGGACAGAATCTGGTGCCTCAACCGGGGCTAGAACCCGGGGTGCCGGTGCCGCAGGCAGAGTATTAGCCTAGTGAGCTGTGGCGCCGACCTAGAAGATTGATTTCTGTAAATTGATGAGTGTGTTCAATTTCTGAAGAAATAAATAAAACAATAGAGTCTTATTATCCAAATTAGTAGAGAAAAATGAGAGAGGAAGCCAATATGAGATAATGAACAAAGATCAAATTAGGTGGCTTGGTTAAACCCAAAATAATATGCAGGATTTCAACTCAAATATATTTGAGATTATATGTGGGTGGTTTAAATGTTTTACAGAGATTGTCATTCCAAACAAAAGAAATACCGATATTTTGTTTTTTAAAAGAGAGATCTATAGGGTTTGGCGTCGTGGTGAACTAGGTTAATCCTCTGCCTGCAGCACATATGGGCACCAGTACTAGTCCTGGTTGCTCCTTTTCCAGTCCAGCTCTCTGCTGTGGCCTGGGAAAGCAGTGGAGGATGGCCCAGGTGCTTGGGCCCCGACCCCTGCATGGGAGACCAGGAAAAAGCACCTGGCTCCTGGCTTTGGATCGGTGCAGCTCTGTCCGTTGCGGCCTTTTGGGGAGTGAACCAATGGAAGGAAGACCTTTTCTCTGTTTCTTTCTCTCACTGTCTGTTATTCTACCTGTCAAATAAATAAATATTTAAAAAAAGAGATATATAAAACAAAATTTAGCATGAACGATGGTAAAGAATAAAAACACTAGCCCAAAAATCTCGTGCAGTCATGTGATACTGAATGATTTTTTTTTTTGGTAATATAGAAATCAGAGACAAAGGAGATGCTTAAATAATGAAAATTCATTTTACCAAGATAATTAACAACTTTAACCTGTACTGTAAAATGAAAGAACTACAAGAAGAAATGAAGTCGTCCACAACTACATTGGGAAATTTCACAACAAAATCACTCTTGTCTTAGTATTCATTGTCAAAATGAGCAGACAAAACAATCTATAAGGATCTACAATATTTGTAGCACACAATTTATAATCTTAATTTGATGCATACAACATCCAGCAATTACACAAATTACTTTTTTTTAAGCTCTAACTGTCCCCTTTATTGTTGAGAGGGAGAGGGAAAGTGCAAAGAAGTGTTAGGGACCCCGATATTTTAGCTGTCATCCACTACTTTCCAAGGTGTCCATTAGCAGGACGCTGGAACTGAGCTGGAAATTCAACCCAGGCACTCTGATAGAAGATGCAGGCATTGTAAGGGGCAATGTAATGACTATGTCAAATGATTCCCCTGTCCCTTTCTTTTTTTCCTCCTATGTGTACTTACATTCTGTAATATTGCTGTGTTTGATGGTGTCCAAGTGTCTCGTGGGCTCTGTGCATTTTCCAAAAGTGTGCTCCTCACACAACCAGTTAGGAATACTTAATTCCAGTGTTCTACACACAGGATGGTGACTGTAGTTTACAGGAGTTGAATATGTTTTATAAAGTACCAGAAGAGAGAAGTTCCTAGACTCCAAAGACATGCTTAAGGAAATAGAAATGCTAATTATTCTGATTTGAGCATTGCACATGCATACATATGTCAAATTATCACACTGTACCTCCTAGTAATCTATAATTATCTGTTCATTAAAACTGCAGAAACCCTGATTGACTTGTTTTGACATTTGCTGTTTTTCTTCTGTGGTCTCAAGTCTGTTAAACATCTCTAGCAATTTTTAATTTTTATTATTATACTTTTCAGCAGCACAGTTTCCTTTTTAAATTTTGTTGTATTTTTTTTGCTATTCTCTATTTGGTAAGACATCATTATTCTGGCTTCCATTAGCTCTTTGTTCATGTTTTCTAATTTCTAAATTCCATGAGCATATTTAGAACAGTTATTTTACAGTTGTTGTCTGCTAAGTCCAATGTCAGACTTCTTTATCCAGGAAAAAATGAGCCATAGTTATTTCTTTCCATCCTTTAATTTTTTGTTGTTGAAATGACATTTTTAATATTTTGAAGGTGCTAATGCTCGAAGTTGAATGCTGCTCCCTTCCTACCCTTCCCAGTATTGTTCTTGATTGTAGTTGTCTCATTTATGTAGATTTTTATAAATGATTATTTTCTAAAGAATACAAATCTGAAAGATCATTAACCCAGACCTAGTGCAATTTATCCTTGATGTGCAGGGATGGTTCAACGTATGCAAATCAATAAATGTGATACTTCACACACATGAAAAAATTGAAGAATAAAAACCATATGAGGGGCCAACGCTGTGGCTCACCTGGTTAATCCTCCGCCTGTGGCGCTGGCATCCCATATGGGTGCTGGGTTCTGTCCTGGTTTCTCCTCTTCCAGTCCAGCTCTCTGCTGTGGCCCAGGAAGGCAGTGGAGGATGGCCCAAGTGCTTGGGCCCTGCACCCACATGGGAGACCAAAAGGAAGCACCTGGCTCCTGGCTTGGGATCAGCGCAGCGCTGGCTGAAGCGGCCATTTGGGGAGTGAACCAAGGGAAGGAAGACCTTTCTCTCTGTCTCTCTGTCTCACTGTCTAACTCGTTCTGTCAAATAAATAAATAAAAAATAAACCGTATGATAATTTCAATAGATGCATAGAAGATATTTGATAAAGCATCCTTTAATTATAAAAGTCTTAAGTAAATTGAGTATAGAAGTAACATTCCTCAAAACAATCAAGGCAATATGTGACAAACCCGCAGCCAGCATCATGTTGAGTGGGAAAAGGTGGAAGCATTTCCATTAACATCTGGAACCAGACAAGGATGCCCACTTTGACCAGTGCTATTCAATATAATCCTGAAAGTTTTTGCCAGAGCCATTAGACAAGAAAAATAAATAGAAATTGGAAATGAGGAATCAAATTATCCTTGTTTGCTTCTCACCTGATTCTATAGATATTGGGTGAACAAAAGGCTCCACTAAGCAATCTTGATGTGAATGGAAGTGGAGAGGGAGTGGGAAAGGGGAGGGTTGCCGGTGGGAGGGATGGTATGGGGGGGAAGCCATTGTAATCCATAAGCTGTACTTTGGAAATTTATATTCATTAAATAAAAGTTTAAAAAAAAGAATTTGATAAAGTTACAGGATAGAAAATCAACACTCAGAAATCAATAGCTTTTCTATACACAGACAATGACATAGTTGGGAAAGAACTTGTAAGTTCAATCCCATTCAAGATAGCTAGAAAAAAGTCTTGGAATAAATGTAACCAAGGGAGTGAAAGATGTCTACTAGGAAAATTACAAAACGTTAAAGATTTAAAGGAAAACACAAAATAATGGAAAATTCTTTATGTTGTGGATTGGAAGAATATCATCAAAATATCCATACTAGAAAAGCAATTTACAGATGCAATGTTACCTCAATTAGAATACCAAAATTCTTCTGTGATCTAGAAAAAATAATGGTAAAACTCACGTGGAAACCCTATACCCTGAATAGCTAAAGCAATGTTCAACAAAAGCAAAGCCAGAGACATGATACCAAATTTCAGGACATACTATTACATGGAAGTTATTGTGGGGAGCAACTCGGACTAGACTAAGTTACTGGAATTAAGACTTAATCTATGCATCTGCTCTCCCACAATATGGCGCTGGGAGAGGAGTAAACAACTTCTACACAGCTGCCTCCAGTTCGACCAATAACCTGCGGGAGCTGATCCTGCTCCTGATTGGAGGAGAGCAGCGTACTCGGCGTGTGGGTAGCAGAGTTGGAATTGGTGGAAGAGGACTATAAAGGAGGAGAGAGACAACATGCACCAGGAACATCTAAGGGGAACATCCAGATAACATCTGAGCAGCCCCCGAGAGAGCCAGCCGGCAGTGTGCCGCTCCCCCGCAGAAGTGGGGAAAGTGGCAGGGGGAGCCGCCCTTCCACGGAGGTGGAAGGGTCAGCAGCCAACCCGGGAAGGACCAGCAGCAAACCCGGGAAGGGCCGAGCAGACAAAAAAACAGCGCAGGGTCCTGTGTCGTTCCTCCACGAAGAGGGGGAGCGACAAGTTATATTGAATAAAGCCTAGTACTGGCATAAATATAGACATGTACACAAATGGAACAGAATAGAATCCCCAGAAACCAGTCCCTGCATCTACACCCAACTAATTTTTGACAAAGGTGCTATAATCAATCACTGGAGAAGTGACATTCTCTTCAACAAATGGTGCTGGGTAAACTGGATCTGTGTGAGCAGAAATATGAAAGAAGACCCCTACTTTACATGTTATATAAAAATCAACTCAAAATGGACTGAGGTTCTAAATCTGTGACCTGATACCATCAAATTTCTAGAGGAAAATAATGGGGAAACTGTATAAGATATTAACATAGGCAAAGACTTCTTGGAAAAAAAAAAAAAAACAGAAGCACAGACAATAAAAGCAAAAATAGACAAATGAGATTACATCAAGCTAAGAGGCTCTGCACTGCATAGAAAGCTTTTATTTAATAAATATAAATTTCATAAGTACAACTTCTAGATTATAGTGGCTCTTCCCCCCCTATCTACCCTCCTGCCCCTAAACTGTCCCACCTCTCTCATCTCATTCTTCATTAAGATTCATTTTAATCATCTTTATATGCAGAAGATCAACTCTAAGTAAAGATTTCAACAGTTTGCACCCACACAGACAAAGTACTGTTTGAAGACTAGTTTTACTGTTAATTCTCACACTACAACACATGGGGAGCAAGTGCGCAGTAACTCCTGTTGTTGATTTAAGAATTGACACTCAGCCGGCATCGCAGCTCACTAGGCTAATCCTCCACCTTGCGGCGCCGGCACACCGGGTTCTAATCCCGGTCGGGGCGCGGATTCTGTCCCGGTTGCCCCTCTTCCAGGCCAGCTCCCTGCTGTGGCCAGGGAGTGCAGTGGAGGATGGCCCAAGTGCTTGGGCCCTGCACCCACATGGGAGACCAGGAGAAGCACCTGGCTCCTGCCATCGGATCAGTGTCGTGCACCAGCCGCAGCTCGGCGGCCGCAGCAGCCATTGGAGGGTGAACCAACGGCAAAGGAAGACATTTCTCTCTGTCTCTCTCTCTCACTGTCCACTCTGCCTGTCAAAAAAAAAAATTGACACTCTTATTTATGATGTCAGTGATCACCCGAGGCTCTTGTCATGAGCTGCCAAGCCTATGGAAGCCTCTTGAGTCCACGAACTCTGACATTATTTAGACAGGGCCATAATCAAAGTGAAAGTTTTCTCCTCCCTTCAGAGAAAGGTACCTCCTTCTTTGATGGCCCATTCTTTCCACTGGGATCTCATAGAGATCTTTCATGGTGGTCATTTTTTGCCACAGTGTCTTGGCTTTTCATGCCTTAAATGCATTTAGGGGCTTTTTAGCCAGAGTGCTGTTTAGGGCATTTGTCATTCTATGAGTCTGCTGTGTGGTCTGCTGCCCATGTTGGATCATTCTCTTCCTTTTAATTCTATTTACTAGCAGATTCTTGCTTTTATTTATGTGATCCCTTTGACACTTAATCCTATCTTTATTATCAGTTATGAACTTAAACTGATCACTTTAACTAGTAAGATGGCATTGGTACCTCCAAATAGGAATTTGGAGCCTATGGCAAGTTTTTAGCTTTACCCTTAGGGATAAGTCCAAGGGAATGCGTGTCAAACTGTACCTCTCCTCCCTCTCTTATTCCCACATTATTTTTAACAGATCAATTTTCAATTGGATTTAACCACCTAAGAATAATTCTGAGTTAAGTAAAGCGTTCAACCAATGGTATTAAGTAGAAAAAGAAAATACTAAAAAGAATAAAATAGTAAGTTGTTCCTTGACAGTCAGGACAAGGGCTGATCAAGTCATTTCTTCTCAAAGTGTCAGTTTCACTTTTACAGATTTCCTTTTAGGTACTCGGTTAGTTGTCACAGATCAGGGAGAAAAATATTTGTCCCTTTGGGGCGTGATGTTTTCAAGAATCTTCCATTTGTTTCAAATGGATGGATTTCATTATTTTTTTTTACCGCTATGTAGTGTTCCATAGAGTACATATCCCATAATTTCTTTATCCAGTCCTCCACTGACAGGCATTTAGGTTGATTCCATGTCTTAGCTATTGTGAACTGAATTGCAGTAAACATCGAGGTGCAGATAGCTCTTTTATTTGTATCCCTTTGATTTCTTTCTTTCTTTTTTTCCTAATGGCTCTGGCTAAAACTTTCAGGGCTATATTGAATAGCAATGATGAGAGCAGACATCCCTGTCTAGTACCAGATCTCAGCAGAAATGCTTCCCACTTTTCCCCATTCAATATGATGCTGGCTGCAGGTTTGTCAAAAATTATTTTGATTGTGTTGAGAATTGTTCCTTGTATACACAATTTTCTTTGAGTTTTCATAATGAAAGGGTGTTGTATTTTATCAAATGCTTTCTCTGCATCTTTTGAAATAACCACATGGTATTTGTTCAGCACTTGGTTAATCTGGTGTATCACATTGATTCATTTGTGAATGTTGAACCATCACTGCATACCAGGGATAAATCCCACTGTGTCTTCATGGCTCAATTTAGGTATGTTGTATGTGCCCAGGAATCTATCCATTTTTGCCTGATTTCCCAGTTTGTTGGCATGGAACTCTTTGTAGTAATTTCTGATGACTCTTTTTATTTCTGTGGTATCTATTGTTATATTTCCTTTTTCATCTCAAATTTTATTGAATTGGGTCTTCTCTCTCCCTTTTTTGGTGAATTAGGCCAATGATGTGTCAGTGCTATTAATGTTTTCAAAAAGCCAGCTCTTCATTTTACTGATCTTTTGTATTTTTGGGGGGGGGCATTCAATTTTATTGATTTCTTCTGTAACTTTAATTATTTCTCTTCTACTAATTTTGGGTTTGTTCTGCTGTTGTTTTTCTAGATCCTTGTGATGCATTTATTTGGTTCCTTTCCAATTTCTCGATGTAAGAACCTATTGCTATAAAGTTTCTTCTTAATACTGCTTTTGCTGTATCCCATAAGTTTTGATGTGTTGTGTTGTCATCTTCATTTGCTTCCAGAAAGTTTTTGATTTCTCTTTTTATTTCTTCTATGACCCACTGTTCATTCAGGAGCATGTTTTTCAATCTCCATGTGTTTTCATATGCTCTAGGGATTCCTGAGTTGCTGATTTCCAGTTTCATTCCATTGTGGTATGAGAAAATTCATTGTATGATTTCATTTTTTTTTTTTTTGAATTTGCTGGGACTTGCTTTATGGCCTAGTATATGGTCTATCCTGGAGAAAGTTCCATGCACTGCTGGGAAGAATGTGTGTTCTGCAACGGTAGGATGAAAAGTTCTCTAGATATCTGTTATCTCCATTTGGTCTATAGTGTCAATTAAATCTGCTGTTTCCTTGTTGACTTTCTGTCTGGTTTATCTCTCCATTGCTGACAATGGAGTATTGAAGTACCCAAATACTGTTGTATCAGAGTGTATATGTGCTGCTTGTCCCTCTTGCTCCATGTAACTGAAGCTAGTGTTGTTGCCTTTAAATACATTTTACAAACACCATCTCTAGTCCACTCCATCCCTGTGAAAATTCCAAGGGGGAGCAAACAAAGGGAAGCCCTTGGGCCATCCTTTAAGGAGTCAGTGGACAACTCAAAACACACATCTGTAATTCTTTGAGAACAAATTTGGTTTCACCATCTCTGGCACCAACAAGCACCACTGAGATGACTATGGGAGGTTGGAGGGTACATGGATGAGTTCAAGCACCGCAATATTCTAAGAGAATTCACCAACTTCATTTTCCCTAAAGCATTGTACTATTTGCTTGTTCTTAACCCCTGGGGGAATAGAGATGAATGGGTAATTTATTTCTTATATTGTGGATTGGCCAAATGTGTACAAGCAGGGTTGTTGGCAGCAGGGAATGTGATTAAGACTACAAATTAGCACAACAGCACTTTCTCTGCCTTTATTGACTCAATTTACAAATTCAAGTCTAGTCCAGACTAAGAGCAAGGAGAAACAGACAGCTCTCAACGTGATGCACTGTAAAGTTGTACTGCAAATGACGTCCTGGATACTGGAAGGAGTAAAAAAAAAAGTAACCATTTTTTAAAAAATTTTTGCCACTTAATTTATAAAGTAGTTTAATCAATTTCTGTGTACAAATGAAAAGAATGCTTATAGATACTTGGGTTTTGTGTTCACAAATTGTAAGCTGCAGATCTATTGAGTAATATATTATGACTTCATAACCAATATTCTTATTATAACCCATTGCTCCAAAGTTTAAAGCATATATAGGTATTAATTATAAAAAACAAATACCAGTCTTGTAAATGCTATGTTAACAGCTTGATAGAGAGTTCAGAATTCACAAATTATCAAATATTTCAAGTTTTATTTGATGCTATTTTTTTCTAGCCAGAACCACCTGTTCCAGATATATTTCCTCTTTACCTAGAAATGTACATTGTGGTGGACAAAGCTTTGGTATGTGTTTGCTTTTGTTTTACTTTTAAGTACTCAGTGCAAATGTATGATTCTATACTGCTTTAGAGCAACTAAAAGATTCTGATATTTTGGCCAGTGCTGCAGCTCACTAGGCTAATCCTCTGCCTGCGGTGCCGGCACCCCGGGGTTCTAGTCCTGGTCAGGGCACCAGATTCTGTCCCGGTTGCTCCTCTTTCAGTCCAGCTCTCTGCTGTGGCCCGGGAGTGCAGAGGAGGATGGCCGAAGTGCTTGGGCCCTGCATCCGCATGGGAGGCCAGGAGAAGCACCTGGCTCCTGGCTTCGGATTGGCGTGGTGCGCCGGCATTAGCGTGCCACCGGAGCGGCCACTGGGGGTGAACCAATGGAAAAGGAAGATCTCTCTCTCTCTCTCTCTCTCTCTCTCTCTCTCTCTCTCTCCTCTCCCCCTCTCCCCACTCTGCCTGTCAAAAAAAAAAAAAGATTCTGATATTTTTACTTGCTGATTATAGAAAGAATAGTGTGAAACAGGACTAGCTGAAAAGCCTGATGGTCAGAATTACACTAGGGCAATAAAATGTTTCATTTCAAATCTCTGTAACAACCCTGCAGGACAAAATGATTTTTTTTTTCTGACTCATCTCATTTGTTTTAAAGATTTATTGATTCATTTGAAAGACAGTTACAAAGAGAGAGAGGGAGAGGCAGAGATCTCTCATCTGATGGTTCTTTCCCCAAATGGCTGCAATGGCCAAGGCTGGACCAGCGCAAATTCAGGAGCCAGGCACCTCTTCTGGGTCTTCTACATGGGTGGCCAGAGCCCAGGAACTTGGGCAATCTTCCACTGCTTTCCCCAGGTGCATCAGCACGGAGTTGGATCAGAGTTGAGGCAGAGGGGACTTGAACAGGTGCCCGTATAGGATGCCAGCACTACAGACCATGGCTTAATCCACTGTGCACTGCGCCGGCCCCAACCCTTCACATATTTAAGACTTCTTCTGATCTCATTCATATTCTTTTTAAATAATGCTGTTTGGTTACAATGAAATTCTTTAAGCTGTTAAGTTGTAATGTGGGGAAGTCATGAAGAGCAAGTAGTCGGTATTTTAAGGAATGTTTCCCCACATGAAATATTTATTAGGAAAAAATATAACTATATATGAGAACTGATTGTAATAATATGTGCAGAATTTTGTAGCATTTTTTGTATTACACCTGTTTCAGAGTATTGTTTTCCTGATTTAGAAACCACTAGATCTTTGATACCCATAAACAGTTTGAGGGCCTCTAAATGATTGAGGATATTTGGGTTGAAAACTTAGCTTGTAATCAACCAGATGTCGCTTTCTCTTCTATAATATTTCATATTATATGGATAAAATATATTTTCACCGTTTGTTCTGATGATGAACGTTTGATTGTGATACCTCCTCTGGAAGATCATAGAGATTATCAATAGGACTCATTATCAATTCCTTCCTAAAGGTTGTAGATCTTGTCAGGAATCCAGAGTTAAAATCAGTGGAGGAATTTGGAGATAGATACTGATATACTTGAAGATTTAGAAAAAAATGATAAAAGGACAATTTAAGAAAAAATGGAGACATTGAAATATTTAAGAAAAAATTGAGATACTTCAGTAAATATGACTAGGTTTGTAGGGACTATTTTGGATTAGGAGGTTTTTTATTTCAGGATTATGTTTTAAAAATTTGAGATTTCTTTTAAAAGCTTCTTAATTTCCTGGGTTGCAAGCTATATAATGATGTTTAAACATTATTTCTCTATTCTTATACTTATCTACATGTTATTTAATAACGCAAACATAGATCCAGCTATAAAATCTCGGTTACTAGGTATTGGTATTTAAGGAAGAAGCACACTGATATTTTCTTCAGTTCCTTAACAAAAATAAATCCACAATTTTGGCCTAGTCAATTCAGCATATTGTGCTATAAATATAGAATTTAGCATTGGAAACATGCATAGAGACACACAAGTGTAACTTGAGCTACTCTAAAAGAATGCAAGTAAATGTTTTAGAATGTAGTTTGTCTTCTTCACATATGGTGAGGCTATCAGAGCAATAAAGAGAGACAGCAAGGTGGTAATGTGGTCAAGAGCCTTCATTGGGATTTCCCTTTAAGCAACGGGCAGGACAGCATAGGAGGGTTAGGATGATGGGCTAGTTTGAATAATTTCATTGGGCTCTGGAGTATAGGAGCTGTTCCTTGTCGTCTGATACCTGGCTCTGGGGTGATTAATGCAGGGTAAAAGTTGCCCTGAGTGTGAGAACGTGAAAAGAGGAAGTGATTGGATGAAGGCTTTGCATTAATTGGCTTGCGTATGAAAGGTGCACTTGAAGGTAAGTCATTTTCTATCTCTTAGAATTTGCTGTCCCTGAGAAGTGTGGTCAGCAAAACCCAAGATGTCAAAGCAAATATATACAGAAAAGAGAGGGATGGTCAGTACTGTGGCTCACATGATGAATACAGGAAATGAATAATGGGTGGAGAATGAGGCCAGGGATGACTGTGCAGAACTTTGCTTTTAAGTGTGAGAGAACGTTCTTTTCAGGAAACTGAAACATGGTTTAGTTTGTTTATTAACAGAGGGACATACAAATGGGTGAATTGAAGAATTAATATGCTATTTCGATTTTATCCTAAAGGCTATGGAGAATCATTGAAATTTTTAAAATAGGGGTGTGACTTATTTAGGTTTTAATTTTAGAATCATGATTTTGGTAATAGTATAGTGGCTGGATTGCTGGTGGGAAAATGGGAGAAGTAAGCATGTAAGATATTCCAGTAATCAAGGTAAAAACTTAAATGAGTGTTTTAAGACTCATAAATAAATAAAGGAACAATTTTAAAAGTTACTGATGAGATTCAAGCATCACATGTAGTGTTGTGTAGCTACCACCAAGATCATGATATTCAATAATGCCTTCACCACTTGTCTCTCTTATTTTATTCCTGTAAGGCACACCCAAAAGTGTCCCCCTACCTTGGCCTCATAGCCTTGGCAATCTGTAAGCTGTTTTCCTTTGTGATTTCATTGATATCTCATAAATAAATATTGCATATGCAGAGTATCTTTTGAATATTTGTTTTCCACTCAGTATAATTTTCTTGACATTTTTCCTAGTTGTTCATGTATCAACATTTCAGTTCTGTTTTAGTGTTTAGCAGTATTCTATGGTATGAATGCACTAGATTATTTAGTCATTTAATCACTAGAGGACGTTTAAGTTGTTTCCAGGTTTGGGTTATTATGACGAAAGCTATTATAGATGTTCGTATCCAGGTTTTGCATGTGTACAAATTTTCATTTCTGTGGGATAAATGCCCAAGAGTACAATGACTGGGTTACAGGGTAAGTTTGTTACTTGTTTTGAAAGTGTTTGCCAAGCTATTTTTCAGCGTAGTCATGCTAGTTAACACTCCCACAAGCAATATATGAGTGAACCAGTTTAATGTCTTATTATGAACTGTTGGAACCAAAAGCAAACTTCTGAGAATAGATATAGAATAAATCTCAAAAGCACAATGTAACAAATTGTTTTGAAATATGAAATTAATTCTGTTTTTCAGTATGAATACCTTGGCTCTGATAGCATGATAGTAACAAGTAAATTCATTGAGATTATTGGCCTTATAAATTCAGTAAGTATTTCCCTGTTTATATTAGACAAAATTTTTAGTTTGAAACGATAAATTGTATTAACTTGATGGAGTGTTTCTGAATAATTAAAACATCTATATGTAATGAGTATGGACTTCTAAAAATCCAATGAATTTTGGCATAAACAATATACATACTGCAAAAACTGTAATGTGAATGAGCAAAGTTGACATTTTCAGATTTGATTATGTTTGTAGCCCTTTCTATACTTTAGAAGAACAGTGGTTGTTTCTGCTTACTTTTTTTTGAATTGTTTTTTTAGTGGAGGGTTATTCTTGTGATTATGAAGTAAACTGAAAGTATATCATTGCACAAATTAAAAGGGAAATAAGAATGGATGAGGAGAGAGGGTGGAAGTGAGGCACCAAGGAAGCAAGGTCAGGTGGGAAAGAAATATCATTATGTTTTTAAACTGTAATAAATGAAACACAAGATGTGTTTCTTTTATAAGAATAAAAACTTAAAAAGATTAATTTTATATTTATTTGTCTCTCCTGTTATTAGATGTTCACCCAATTTAAAATTACTGTTATGCTGTCATCGTTGGAGTTATGGTCAGATGAAAATAAGATTTCTACAGTTGGTGAAGCAGAGGAATTATTGCAAATATTTTTAAAGTGGAAACAGTCTTATCTTAACTTAAGGCCTCATGATACTGCATATCTATTCATGTAAGCATAATATTTCAGTACTCTTAGATTAGGGAAAAAACAGATCAGTGATAATGAGATAATTATGTGGTTTTGTATATCAGCTTTTATATGTTTATTTATGCCTTGATTATAGTCTGTATATTACTCTTGCCACCTGCTGATTTTCTACTTATCAGGAAATATAAAAAATACTCACACTTATTTCTTTGCTTATCAACTTTGTACAAGGTGATTGAGATATCCAAAAGTTAAGCCTTCTTGGAACTCTTGTACATAGTATGTATCTGTGGTTTGAACTTGCAGGTTGTTAAGCCCAGAGCCTATACGCTTAACTCTACACAGAGATGGGACTTATTTTGCAACATTTGTGTTTCTATTATGAATTTTGATCAAGAATTTATAATGCAAGTTATAAGTATTTTGTTCTAATGGATTTTCTTCATTATTTTAAAATATTTTATAATTTCCAATTATAACTGTACATTTAAGCTTTTATTCATATTGAGTTTTTAGCAATAATAAGTAAATTCCTTTCAATAAATCTCTCACTTATGTATTTATCTTAGGTAAATATTGATGCTTATATAGAAAGCCATATGTTAATGGTTTTTTTCAGCTGGCATGTCAATTTTTCCTTTTCCATGTGTAAATTTGTTTCCATCACATCTCTTTGCTACTAGTAAATGCTATTGCACTTTTCAGCTTTTTTTAATGATTTATTTATTTCTTTGAAATGTAGAGTTACAGAGAAGCAGAGGCAGAGGCAGAGAGAGAGAGAGAGAGAGAGAGAGAGAGAGAGAGGTGTCTTCTATCTGCTTGTTCACTTCTGAGATGTCCGCAATGCCCAGAATTACACAGACTGAAGCCAGGAGCCAGGAGCTTCCTCTGGGTCTCCCACTTGGGTGCAGAGGCCCAAGGACTTGGGCCATCTTTTACTGCTACCCCAGGCCATAGCAGAGAGTTGGATTGGAAGTGGAGCAGCTGGGACTAGAATCAGTGCCCATATGGGATGCTGGCACTGCAGGTGGTGGCTTTACCAGCTGTGCCACAGTGCTGGCCCCACTCTTTTCATTTTTTTGCTAGTTTGATGGATATAAATCATTGTCATTGTCATTTAATTTGCTTTTTTTCTGATGACTAGTGGATCTGAGCACACTTCTGCTTGACTCTGCCTTTTGTAATTGACTCTGTCCATCTGTAATTGCTTTTTAATGTCTGTATTATTAATTTTTATGTATTTGGATAGGAGAGAGGGAAGGAGGGAGGAAAAAGTGAGAGAGAAAGAAATAGAAATATGAATCGTGCACTGATTCATTCCTGAATTGCCTGCAGTAGCTGGAACTGGCCCAGGTAAAGTCATTTCCACTGAGATCTGGTACCAGACAGGGATGCCCACTCTCACCACTGCTATTCAATATAGTTCTGGAAGTTTTAGCCAGATCCATTAGGCGAGAAAAAGAAATCAAAGGATACAAATTGAGAAAGAAGAAGTCAAACTATCCCTCTTTGCAGATGATATGATTCTTTATTTAGGGGATCCAAAGAACTCTACTAAGAGACTATTGGAACTCATAGAAGAGTTTGGCAAAGTGGCAGGACATAAAATCAGTGCACAAAAATCAACAGCCTTTGTATACGCAGGCAGTGCCATGGCTGAGAAAGAACTTCTAAGACCAATCCATTCACAATAGCTACAAAAACAAACAAATACCTTGGAATAAAATTAATCAAGTATGACAAAGAACTCTACAATGAGAATTATAAAATTTTAAAGAAAGAAATAGAAGAGGATACCAAAAACTGGAAAAATCTTCCATGCTCATGGATTGGAAGAATCAATATCATCAAAATGTCCATTCTCCCAAAAGAAATTTAGAGAGTCAATGCGATACCAATCAAAATACCAAAGACATTCTTCTCAGATCTGGAAAAAATGATGCTGAAATTTGTATGGAGGCACATGAGACCTCGAATAGCCAAAGCAATCTTGTACAACAAAAACAAAGCCGGAGGCATCACAAGACCAGCTTTCATGACATACTACAGGGCAGTTATAATCAAAACAACATGGTACTGGTACAGAAACAGATGGATAGACCAATGGAACAGAATAGAAACACCAGAAATCAATCCAAAATTCTACAGCCAACTTATATTTGATTAAGGATCCAAAACCAATCTGTGGAGCAAGGACAGTCTATTCAACAAATGGTGCTGGGAAAATTGGATTTCCACATGTAGAAGCATGATCCAAGACCCCTACCTTATACAAAAATCCACTCAACATGGATTAAAGATCTAAATCTACAACCCGACACCATTAAATTTTTAGAGAACATTGGAGAAATTCAATGTTCTTTGCACAGGCAAAGACTTCTTGGAAAAGACTGTAGAGGCACAGGTAATCAAAGCCAAAATTAGCAATTGGGATTCCATCAAATTGAGAAGTTTCTGTACTGCAAAAGATGCAGCCAGGAAGGTGCCAAGGCAACCAACAGAATGGGAAAAATATTTCCAAACTATGTGACAGATAAAGGATGAATAACCAGAATCTAGAGAGATCAAGAAACTCAACAACTAAACAAACAACCCACTTAAGAGATGGGCCAAGGACCTCAATGGACATTTTTCAAAAGAGGAAATCCAAATGGCCAACAGACACATGAAAAAATGTTCGGGATCACTAGCAATCAGGGAAATGCAAATCGAAACCACAATGAGGTTTCACCTCATCCCTGTTAGAATGGCTCACATACAGATATCTGCCAACAACAGATGCTGTCGAGATTTGGGAAAAAAGGGATAGTAACCCACTGTTGATGGGGATGCAAACTGGTAAAGCCGCTATGGAAGTCAGTCTGGAGATTCCTCAGAAACCTGAATATAACCCCATCATAAAACCCAGCCATCCCACTCCTTGGAATTTACCCAAAGGAAATTTAATTGGCAAACAAAAAAGCTGTCTACTCCTCTATGTTTCTTGCAGCTCAGTTCACAATAGCTAAGACCTGGAATCAACCTAAATGCCCATAACAGTAGACTGGATAAAGAAATTATGAGATATATACTCTATAGAATACTATACAGCAGTAAAAAAATTGAAATCCGTTCATTTGCAACAAAATGGAGGAATCTGGAAAACATCATGGTGAGTGAAATAAGCCAGTCCCAAAGGACAAATACCATATGTTCTCCCTGATCGGTGATAACTAACCAAGCACCAAAAGGAAACCTGTTGAGTGAAATGGACACTATGAGAAACAATGACTTGATCAGCCCTTGTCCTAGCTGTCGAGTAACAACTTAATACTTTATTCCTTTTAGTATTTTTTTAATTAATATAATTGGTTGAACTCTTTAATTAACACATGATTATTCTTAGGTGTTTAAATTTAACTGAAAAGTGATCCTTGTGGGAATAAGAGAGGGAGGAGATGTATATTTGCGACATGCTCAATCGGACTTGCCCCAAACGGTAGAGTTAAAAACGTGCCAAGGGATTCCAATTCAATCCCATCAGGGTGGCATGTACCAATGCCATCTCACTAGTCCAAGTGATCAGTTACAGTTCACAACTGATCATAATGATAGGATTAAGAGTCAGAGAGATCACATAAACAAGACTAGTGTCTGCTAACACTAACTGATAGAATTAAAAAGGAGAGAGAATGATCCAACATGGGTTGGGATACACAGCTGACTCATAGAATGGCAGATGTCCTAAACAGCACTCTGGCCTCAGAATCAGCCCTTAAAGCATTTGGATCTGGCTGAAGAACCCATGAGAGTATTTTAGGCATGGAAAGCCAAGACACTCTGGCAAAAAAAAAAAAAAAAAAAAAAAAAAAAAAAAAAAAAGCCACCCTAAATGAAAGATCTCTGTGGGTGAGATCCCAGTGGGTAGAATAGAACGGGCCATCAAAGAAGGAGGTACCTTTCTCTGAAGAGAGGAGAGAACTTCCACTTTGACTATGACTTTGTCTAAGTTCGGAGTTGGAAAACTCAAAAGGCTTCCATAGGCTTGGCAACTCATGACAAGAGCCTAGGGTGATTACTGATGTCATTTACAAGAGTTTCAATTGTTGAATGAAAAACAGGGTCACTGTGCACTTACTCCCCATGTAGGATCTGTCCTTAATGTGTTTTTCAATGTGAATTAATGCTATAAATAGTACTTAAACAGTATTGTTCACTTTGTTTTTCTGTGTGGGTGCAAGCTGTTGAAATCTTTACTTCATATATACTAAATTTATCTTCTGTATATAAACTTATTGAAAATGAATTTTGATGTGAATGGAATGGGAGAGGGTGTGGGAGATGGGAGGGTTGAGGGTGTGAGTAAGGTTATGTGGTGGTGGATGCCACTGTAATCCAAAAACTGTACTTTGGAAATTTATATTTATTAAATAAAAATTAAAAATGTTTTTTTAAAGAATACAAATTGGAAAAGATGAAGTCAAATAATTTCGATTTCAGACAACATGTTTTATATATAATGGAACCAAAAGACTCCATTGAGAGTCATTGAAGCGTTTAATTAAGTTGCAGGATATAAAGTTAACACTATAAATAAGTATCCTCTATATACCCTGACAATTCCATGGCTGAAGAAGAACTTCTAAAACCAATCCCATTGACAATAGCTAAAGAAATAACTAGATCCCCTGGAATACTTTTAAGGAGGTGGAAGATCTCTACAATGAAAGTTAAGAACGTTAAAGAAATAAATAGAAGACACCAAAAATAGAAAAATCTTCTATGTTTTGGATGAGGAGAATTAATATAATCAAAATGTCCATATTACCAAAGGTAATTTACAGATCCAATTCTATTGCAATGACATTCTTCCCAAATCTAAAAAAAAAAAAAAGCTAAAATTCATATGGAAACATAGGAGACTCTGAATACCTAAAGCAATCTTATACAACAATTACAAAGCTATAGGCAGCACAATAACATATTTCAGGACACACTATAGGGCAGTTATATTCAAAACAGCCTGGTGCTAGCACAAAAAATAGATACATAGAGCAATGGAAAAGAAGAGAAATTCCAGAAATCAATGCATGCATCTGCAGCCAACAAATCTTTGACAAAGGAGCTAAAATCAATCATTGGAGAAAGGGCAGTCTCTCCAACAAATGGTGCTAGGAAAATTGGATCTCCATGTGCGGAAGTGTGAAACAAGCCCTAACCTTACACTTTATACAAAAATCATCTCAAAATGGATCCAGGATCTAAACCTACAACCTAATACATCAAGCTACTTGAGGAAAACATTGGGGAACCTTTGTAACAGACTGGCGTAGGCAAAGAGTTCCTTGAAATGACCCCAGAACCATAGGCAATCAAAGACAATTAGAAAAGTGGAATTTAATTCAAGCGGAGAATCTTCTGCATTGAAAAAAATTTGAGCAAAGTGAATGTGGAACCGACAAAATGAGAGAAAATATTTGCAAAATATGAAATATATATAATTGATATTCAGGAACTATAAGTAGCTCAAGTAATTCAACAACTGTCCAGTTAAGCAATTGGTAAATTATTTGAACAGGCATAATTTTTTCAAAAGAGGAAATTCAAGTGATCAACAAACACATGAATGAATGTTCCTGGGCACTAGCCATTAGAGAAATTCAAATGAAAACCACAATGAGGATTCAACTCACCTCAGAATGGCTCACATACAGAAATCAACAAACAGTAAATGCTGATGAGGATGCAAGGAAAAAGGTACCTTTAGCCACTGTTGGTGGGAAGGTGAAGTAGTACAGCCATTGTCAAATACAGTATGAAGACACCCCAGAAACCTGAAAATTGCACATGACCCAGCAATCCCACTCCTGGGAATTTACCCAAGTGGATCAAAATCAACATATGAAAGAGTTGTCTGTATCTCCCATTTTATTTCAACTTAATTCACAATACTAACATATGGAATCAACCCAGATGTCCATTAACTTAGTGCTGGATAAAGAAATTATGATATATATACACTGTGGAATACTACTCAGGCATATAAAAAGAATTAAATCTGTCTTTTGGAACAGAATGGATGCAACTGGAAACCATTATACCTAGTGAAATAAGGCAGTCCCCAAAAGAGAAATACCGTGTTTCACCAGTTTAGTTAACCTGAACTGTGGTAACCAATAGAGTTATGTAATGTATAGGAGTGTAATGTATAGGAATGTAATGTATAGGAGTAAAATTGACATTTTGAGCTTTATAATTGTTTACAGCCCTGACCAGAGTTTTTTTTTTTTTTTCTTACTATTTGTTGAATTCTAAACTTAGTGTAGGGCTAATGTTATGAATATAAAGTAAACAAAGTAGATTATTATAAAACTTGAGAGGGATTAGGAAAGGAAGGAGGACAAAGCTTGGGATTGTGAGCAGAAGGGAGGATATGGTGTGAAATATCACTGTGTTCTTAAATCTGTACACATGAAATACATAAAATTTGTATATCTTAAATAAAATTTTCAAAGTAAAGGGGCTGGCACTGTGGTATAGTGGGTCAGGCTGCCGCTTAGAGTGCTGGCATCCCATATGGGCACCTGTTCGGGTCCCGGTTGTCCTGGCTGCTCCACTTTTGATCTAGCTTTTTGCTATGGCCTGGGAAAGCATTAGATGATGGCCCAAGTCCTTGGGCCCCTGTACCCGTGTGGGAGACAAGAGGAGGCTCCTGGCTTCATATCAGTGCAACTCTGGCTTTTGTGGCCATCTTGGGGAGTGAACCAGTGAATGGAAGACCTCTCTCGCTCTCTCTCTGCCTCTCGTTCTTTCTCTGTGTAAACTCTGACTTTCAAATAAAAATCTTTAAAAGAAAAAAGTAAGAGTATTCAGCTGACAAATAAGTATTTCACGTCTTTGCCATGTCTAAGATTTCAAAATGAAATAAATATATAGGGTAATTACTAAATAGAACTAAGTAATATGCTTTATTCTACATATTATTTTGTTCGGAGAATCCTTAAAATATATTCTCTTAGGAAATTTTAAGGAATATATTCTCTTAGGAAATTTTAAGGATATAGTATATTCTTATTAACTTTTGTAAATATGTGGTACAATAGACTCCTTAACTATTTTTATAAAATAATACATTTTTACTTTCTTAAAAAATAAAATAAGCCACATGACAAAATGAAACACACTAGATTATAAGTGTTTATATTTCTGTGGGTGGTACTGCTTTCAGAATACCTGTCATTTCTAACAATTGATGTGAAAATCTTTATGAAAAAAGTAATGTGTTTCGCATATTGTTTTTATTTTATTTATAAAAACATCGTCAAGAGCCATTGTCTAACTACCTACTATACCTGCATTTAGGAACACTAACTCCAAAACATAATCAGAAAATGGACAACTTCAATTCTCAACCCACAATTATTTTCCATGTCTTCTGAAACAAGAACACACCTTTGAAAGGGTTTTCAGGATGCCCTTCACTTACCATTTTTTGTATTTGCATCACATCAACAATATATTTTAATTTAATCCTCTTGGATTCTACTTTAAAGTTTCTTCCCCTGAGATGCAGTTTATTTATTTGAGATTCAAAGAGAAAGAGACATGCAGACAGGCATACTTTCCTTCCATTGTTTCATTCATTGCCTACAATAGTCAAGAGACCAAAGGTAATAGCTGAGAATACAATTCAGATTTCCCCCATGGGTAGCAAGAATCCACCAACTTGATCCGTTGATACTGCCTTCCAGGGTCCTCCTTAGCAGGAGCTGGAACTGGATGTCAAACCCAGTCACTTCAATTTGGGATGTGGATGTCCTGATGAGCATGATTAATGGCTAGGCCAAATGTCCACACCTTCATTATTCTTTTAATATTGCATTGCTTAACTGAGAAACCATGACCCTCAGATTCTTGGAACATGGAAATGATGCTTAGGTACGAAATGGCAGTGTGTGCCATTTCATTTCTGTCCTTTCTTTTTCAGATAACAGTTTTTAAAATTATTTCTTTATTTGAAAGGCATAATTACACACAGAGAGGTCTTCTATCTTGTGATTTACTCTCCAATTCACTGCAATGGTCAGAGCTGATTCAGGGCAAAGCCAAGAGCCTGGAGCTTCATCCGGGTCTCTTATGTGGATGGCAGGTGCTCAGATACCTGGGTCATCTTCTGTTGATTTGTGGAAGCCATTAGCGGGGATCTGGATTGGAAGTGGAGCAGCTACCACTCGAACCAGTGGCCATATGGGATGCCAGCGTCATAGATCTCAGGTTTACCCACTACTCCACAATACATGTCCCGAGATAACATTTTTAATTACCATAATAGTCAAGGGCTTAATACTCCACTAAATAAAGAGATAAACAAGAAAAAAAAATCCCTAGTTAAGTGTACACAGGGCTACAAACAATAATCAAATGGTTATATGAACTAACAGATCATTAAAATGTGATAGCATAACATTTTTAACCATTGGCTTGACAAAGATAAAACAAAGTTTGACAAAATTATATGTAAAGCAGTATTGGTACACAGGCATTACTTTTTTGTTTTTGAGGGTTTTTGTCTTTTTAAATTTTAGCTCCCAAATATAAAGGAAAACACGTGGTATTTGTCTTTCTGTGTCCAGCTTATTTCACTCAACATAATGTCTTCCAGTTGCATCCATTTTGAAGCAAATGGTAGAATTTCATTGTTTTTGTAGCCGAGTAATATCCCATCATATATGTATATATAATTATTTTTATTATGTTCTTTATTAACCAGATCACAGACCCTTGGTTGATTCCATATTTTCACTATTCCATAGTTTGGTTGATATAAACATTGTGGTGCAGGTATCTGTTTGAGTCAATGTGTTCATGTTTTTGGGTATAGACACAGGAGTGGGATAGCTGGATTATATTTCTATTCTTTTTGTGAAATCTCCATATAGTTTTCCACAGGGAATGCACTGCTTTACATTCCCAACAACAATATATAAGTTGTTCCCTTTCTCTACATCCTTGCCTGCATTTGTTACTCTCTTTTGGATTTTTCGATTTGGTAGGAGTGTTGTGTTATTTTATTGTGATTTTCATTTGCATTATCCCTGGTGGCTGGTGATGTTGAGCATTTGTTCATATATTTGTTGTACTTCTTTTCCCTTCTTTTGAAAACTGTCTGCTGAAGTCCTTTTCCCATTTCTTAAGTCCTTTTTTCCCATTTCTTGGGGGTTGTTTTGTTGTTGAGTTTTTTTGAGTCTCTGATATATTCTAGGTATTAATCCTTTGTCTCCAGTGCCTTGGACAGGTTCCCTCAATTTGCTTCCAGCAGCCATAGTCTTCAGGTCCTAAATTTAGGTCTTTGTTCTATATCAAGTTGATTTTTATATATGATGAATGGTAGTGGTCTACTTTCATTCTTCTAAATGTATATCCAGTTTTTCCAGAACAATTTATTGAAGTTTGTCCTTACTTTAATGTATTTCCTGGATACTATTGTCAAAAGTCAGTTGGGTATATGTTCATGGATTAATTTCTGGACCTTCTAATCTGTCCATTGATTCATATGTTGGTTATTATGTGTGTACAAGGCTGTTTTATCACTAGAGCTTTGTAGAATACTTTGAAGGCAGGAATTGTAATGCCTCCAGCTTGATTGCTTTTTGTTCAGGACTGATTTGGCTATTCTGATCTTTGGTGGTTGCATATAAAATTTAGGATTTCTTTTCTCATTGTATAAAGCATATCAATGTTATTTTGATAGCGATTGCATTGAACCTATAGATTACTTTGGAAAGGAGGAAGTCAAATTATGCCTGTTTGTAGATAACATGATCTTATACATAGGGGAACCAAAAGACTCCACTAGGAGACAATTGGAAATCATAAGACAGTTTGACAGTATTGCAGATTATAAAATCAGTGCAGAAAAAAACAATAGCATTTGTATACAAAATACTGCCATAGCTGAGAAAGAAATTGTAAGATCAGTATCCTTCACTATAGCTACAAAAAATTAAATAGCTTGGGATAAATTTAACCAATGATGTGAAAGATCTGTACAATGAAAATTACAAAACATTAAGGAAAGAAATAGAAAAAGACACACAAAAATGAAAAAAAACACTTTGGTTTGTGAATTAGAAGAATTAATATCATCAAAATATTCTTAAGTAATATAGAAATTTTGATGATATTATTTCTTTCAATTCATGAGAAATGTCCCTCCATTTTTTTTGTATCTTTGTCAGTTTGTTTCTTCAAAGCTTTTTTTTTTTTTTTTTTTTTTTTTTTGACAGGCAGAGTGGACAGTGAGAGAGAGAGACAGAGAGAAAGGTCTTCCTTTTGCCGTTGGTTCACCCTCCAATGGCCGCCGCGGCTGGTGCGCTACGGCCGGTGCACTGCGCTGATCTGAAGGCAGGAGCCAGGTGCTTCTCCTGGTCTCCCATGGGGTGCAGGGCCCAGGCACTTGGGCCATCCTCCACTGCACTCCCGGGCCACAGCAGAGAGCTGGCCTACAAGAGGGGCAACTGGGACAGAATCCGGTGCCCCGACCGGGACTGGTGCCGTAAGGTGGAGGATTAGCCTATTGAGCCGCGGCACCGGCCTTCTTCAAAGCTTTGTAATTTTCACGGTAGAGATCTTTCACTTCTTTTGTTAAAGTTATTCTTAAATATTTTATTTCTGTTGTTGGCTACTTTGAATGGGATTTCTTATTTTCTCTTTCAGTGAGTTAACAGCATACACAATGCTGCAATTTTGTATATTTGTTTTGTAACCTGCAACTGTATTGAATTTGCTTACAATTTTTAACAGGTTTTTGTGGTGTGTATATATATATATATACACACATATATATGTATATATATATAGGTTTTTCAATATACAACATCATGTTATTTGCAAACATGAATATTTTGATTTACTAATTTCTGACTTTATGCTGTTTATTTATTTATTTTCCCTAATTCCTTTTCTAATACTTCTGTCTCATATTGAGTAAGTGGCAAAAGTGCTTATCTTGTTTTGTTCCATATCTCACGGGAAATGTTTACAACTTCACCCCATTCAATTATTTGGATTTTGTCTTGTTATATATAGCCTTTATAATTTTGAGGTATGTTTCTTCTATACCTAACTCGTTGCAGGTTTTTATCATCAAGGGATGTTAAATCTTAGGAAACTCTTTCTCTGTATATATTGCAGTGATCTATGGTTTTTGCTTTTCATTCTGTTAATGTGATTTGTGTTTTTTATTGAATTCTGAGTGTTGAACAGGACAAATTCCACTTGTTCATTAAAAATGATCTTTTTGATGTGGTTTTAGAGTTGGTTTGTTAATATTTTGTCGAGAATCTTTGTATCTGCCTATCAAGTTTATAAATCTGTAGTTTTGTTTTTGCTTTGTGTCTCTGTTCCATTTTGGTATCAGAGTGATGTGAGCCTTATAAAGATTTTGGGAGAGTTCCATCCTGTTCAGTGTTTTAGAATGGTTTGAAAAATATTGGAGTTAATTATTCTGTAACCTTTTTGGAGAATTCATGAGCAAATTCTTTACATATTTTCTGGAATGTTTGGGTGGAGGGTTCCAAAGATGTCTGTGTGTGTGTTTGTGTGTGTGTGTGCACATGTGTATATCATTTATGCTTTGTACAAGCTTGAGAGTATGGATCTGTATTCAGAATGCTCAAGTGCAAGTCCTTCAGTACCTCTCCTTAATTGTTCTGCCTTGAGAGATTTACATATCCTGCCCATCTGATGTTTTATTTCTTTAATGGAAATAAAAATATCTATATCACTGGTTGCTATGACAATTAAATGGACTAATTCATGTAAAGTTTTGGGAACAGTATCATATGAGAGGGAGCTTAGATTCATACTCAGACATGAAATGATACTATTTAGTTGTGATACATTAAATTACTCCTATGAAAAACTGTTTAGTTGTTCTGTGTGGGAGTCACAATTTTTGGTTCATAAATAAAAATATTTTGTTGTTATTCAATAAAATTTTTTGGATCAAAGGCTTTGGTAACCATAACCAAATGTGATGAATGCAGTAAAGACATCAAAATCTTGTATTTCTTGCATGTCTTAGAAAATCAAATATATTTAAAGCAATTTTTAAATAATATCATCATACTTTGGAAGGGCATATGGAATGATTGTACTTCAAATTACATCCGATTAGGATTTAATGAACTACATATTTAGTTCATCAGAAATTTTCAAATTTAAATTTTTCATTACAGTGATTAATTTTATTTATTTATTTAGTTACAGGGATTATCCAGATTATGTGGGTGCAGTGTTTTCTGGAAAGATATGTGCTCCTCATTATTCTGCAGGCGTGGCAGTGGTATGTAATCACTTAATTTTTTATTAATAACTGTAATTGGAATTTAAAGTGGGAATAAAAATACACTAATAAAATAAATACACATATATTCTTGACTATGTGGAATAGCACATGGAAATTTCTGTAGCTCCAGATTTTTGCTTACAGACAAAAAATTGGGGAAATACTCTTACAGATACAATAGCTTCAAAATGAATCTAAGTAAACAAAAAACTGCAATAAACATCTTTTAAGGAGTTTCCAACATCTGAAATATAGTATATAAAAACTTTTATGTGTATATCAAATGTTTATATTTCTTATAAATGTCTTAAAATAAAATAATTGAAAGGTAATGTAACTGTATGAGCCATTCTTCCATCCTGCAAATGCTAATAAAACAAATTTAACTAGCACATGTTTTAAATTACAAAGTAATTTACAGTAGTTATATGAAATGTGTTAAGTGCATATTGAAGCAGATAAGAAAGTTCATGTAATCTAGCATACTACCACCGCAGTGGGGATAATCACTACTAAAATTTTGAATGATATATGTGTGCACATCAAAATTTTATGGGAAGGTGGAATTAAGAGAGGAATTTTTGGTGAAAAACATTTCAGATCTTTGCCAAGGTTTTTTGTTTGTTTGTTTTTTAAAGATTTATTCATTTATTTGAAACACAGAATTACAGAGAGGCAGAGAGAGAGAGAGAGAGAGAGAAAGAGAGAGGTCTTCCATCTGCTGGTTCACTCCCCAGGTGGCTGCAACTGCCACAGCTGGGCTGATCCAAAGCCAAGAGCTGGGAGCATTTTCCGAGTCTCCCATATGGGTGCAGGGGCCAAGGACCTGAGCCAACTTCCACTGCTTTCCCAGGGCACAGCAGAGAGCTGGATTGGAAGTAGAGCAGCCAGGAATTGAATCAGTGCCCACATGGGATGCCGGCACTGCAGGCAATGGCCTCAACTGCTATGACACAGCGCTGGCCCCATAAGGTTTTTTTGTTGTATGTTTTCCATGAAATTTTTACAGAAATCTTTTGCATGGCTTTTTAATTTTCTTCCAATAAAATAAACTTATCTTTAATTCCATTTCCACTAACTTTTTGAAGTACTTCATATCTTCCACTTTGTGTCTTTTTAAAAATCTATTACTGTGATGCTGTCTTTAAATAAATTCATGTTTCTGCAAAATGAGATTTTGCAACACATTTCTTATTTCTAATACTTAACTTTTTATTACAAAATTAATGCATGGGCACGCTATAATTTTATGTGATAGACATACAAAGCAAGAACTGATTGTAAAGCTCTTCCTTTATCCCTTTCAGGTAGTCCTATTTAAGATTTAAGTATACACATTTAAAGTTCTTTGTATTTAATTTATTTATGTAAAATACATATGCACTTATTTCAACCCCTATTTTGATTTATAAATTTTCAACCATACCGGTAATATTACCTATGTGTAATTGTTACATTATTGCATGTGTATTATTTTCTTTTTCTCTTTATTATTTTTAAAGATTTATTTATTATTTTAAAGGTAAAGTTACAGAGAGGCAGAGACTGAGAGAGAGAGAGAGAGAGAGAGAGAGAGAAAGAGAGAGAAAGAGAGGTCTTCTATCTACTGGTTTACTCCCTAAATGACTGCAATGGATCGAGCTAGGTAGATCTGAAACCAGGAGCCAGGAAATACCTCTGGGTCCCCCATGTGGATGCAGGGTCCCAAGGACTTGGAGCATCTTCTGCTTTTTCCAGGCCATAGCAGAGAGCTGGATCAGAAGTGGAGCAGCCAGGACTTAAATTGGTGCCCGTATGGGATGCAGCTTTACTTGCTATGCCACAGCGCCTGCCCTGTATATGTATTATTTTCTATTTTGAAATCCATGCATATGTTTTTTTTTCTTTTTTAAAATAACATATTTTATTTTTTATTTTTTTTAAACTTTTATTTAATGCATATAAATTTCCAAAGTACGACTTATGGATTACAATGGCTTTCCCCCCATACCGTCCCTCCCACCCACAACCCTCCCCTTTCCCACTCCCTCTCCCCTTCCATTCACATCAAGATTCATTTTCGATTATCTTAATATACAGAAGATCAGCTTAGTATACATTAAGTATGGATTTCAACAGTTTGCTCCCACACAGAAACATAAAGTGAAAAATAATAGATGATTTTTTTAAATGATGATGAAATCAGAGCAGACCTATTGTCATGTTTAATCCCAGTGAGAGTCAAGTTGGGAATTGATAATTTCTTTTTTTTTTTTTTTTTTACAGAGGATCAGTTTAGTATGCATTAAGTAAGGATTTCAACAGTTTGCACCCCCATAGAAACACAAAGTGAAATATATTGTTTGAGTACTCGTTATAGCATTAAATCTCAATGTACAGCACATTAAGGACAGAGATCCTACATGAGGAGTAAGTGCACAGTGACTCCTGTTGTTGACTTTACCAATTGACACTCCTGTCTATGGCATCAGTAATCTCCCTATGCTCCAGTCATGAGTTTCCAAGGCTATGGAAGCCCTCTGAGTTCTCCAACTCTTATCTTGTTTAGACAAGGTCATAGTCAAAGTGGAGGTTCTCTCCTCCCTTCAGAGAAAGGTACCTCCTTCTTTGATGGCCTGTTCTTTCCACTGGGATCTCACTCGCAGAGATCTTTTGCCAGAGTGTCTTGGCTTTCCATGCCTGAAATACTCTCATGAGCTTTTCAGCCAGCTCCGAATGCCTTTAGGGCTGATTCTGAGGCCAGAGTGCTATTTAGGACATCTGCCATTCTATGAGTCTGCTGAGTATCTCACTTCCCATGTTGGATCACTCTCCCCTTTATTTACTCCATCAGTTAGCGTTAGCAGGTACTAGACTTGTCTATGTGTTCCCTTTGACTCCCAGTCCCTTCACCATGACCAACTGTGAACTGAAACTGATCACCTGGAACAGTGAGATGGCATTGGTACATGCCACCTCGATGGGATTGAATTGGAATCCCCTGGTATGCTTCCAACTCCACCACTTGGGGCAAGTCAGCCTGAGCATGTCCCAAATTATACATCTCTTTCCTCTCCCATTCCCACCACCATGTTCAACAGGGATCACATTTCAGTTAATTTTCAACACTTAAGAATAACTGTACATCAATTACAGATCTAAACCAGTCATATTAAGTAGAACAGATAAAAAAAACTACTAAGAGGGATAAT
This sequence comes from Oryctolagus cuniculus, assembly GCF_964237555.1. NCBI lineage: Eukaryota > Metazoa > Chordata > Mammalia > Lagomorpha > Leporidae > Oryctolagus > Oryctolagus cuniculus. The sequence continues at coordinate 46,869 of NW_027208395.1, read as the reverse complement.
GTATTTAGTTGTTCATTAACAGTCAGGGCTATGCTGATCAAGCCACCATTTCCCATAGTGTCCACCTCACTCCAACAGGTTTCCCTCTTGGTGTTCAGTCAGTCGTCACCGATCAGGGAGAACATATGGTATTTGTCCCTTTGGGACTGGCTTATTTCACTCAGCATGATGTGTTCCAGATTCCTCCATTTTGTTGCAAATGACTGGATTTCGTTGTTTCTTACTGCGGTATAGTATTCTAAAGAGTACATATCCCATAATTTCTTTATCCAGTCTATCGTTGATGGGCATTTAGGTTGGTTCCAGGTCTTAGCTATTGTGAATTGAGCTGCAATAAACATTAGGGTGCAGACCTCTTTTTTGTTTGCCAATTTAAATTCCTTTGGGTAAATTCCAAGGAGTGGGATGGCTGGGTCAAACGGTAGGGTTATCTTCAGGTTTCTGAGGAATCTCCAGACTGACTTCCATAGTGGCTTGACCAGTTTGCATTTTATTTTTTATGGTGGGAAGTGTTCTATGGACAAATCAGTAAAACTTGCTTCCCTCCAGTTTGATTCAATGTTTGCAGATGGAATAAAAAAAAACTGTAGTGTGCACTCCTATCTAATGTTATGACTTCTTTGTCATGTTTAAATTTGGGTTTTGGGCTGGCCCTGTGGCACAGTGGATAAAGCTGCCACCTGCAGTGCCGTCATCTTATATGGGTGCCGGTTTGAGCCCCAGCTGTTCCACTCCCAGCCCAGCTCTCTGCTATGCCTGGGAAAGCAGTAGAAGATGGCCCGAGTCCCTGGGCCCAAGCACCCGTGTGGAAAGACGCAGAGGAGGCTCCTGGCTCCTGGCTTTGGATCGGCCCAGCTGTGGCCGTTGCAACCACCTGGGGAGTGAACCAGCATATGGAAACCCTCTCTCTCTCTCTCTGCCTCTCCTTTCTTTGTGTAACTCTGACTTTCAAATAAATAAACAAATCTTTAAATATAATTGGGTTCAAGAGCTTCCATGTCTGCCAATGACAATATCCACGTTAAACAGTGACTGGGACTTGTAAAATGTTTCACCGCTTTTTGTCTGGAGTCTGCAAAGCAGTGTTTTGGGGGATGGAATAAGTTTAGGATACAGGATATGTTCTATGTGCACAGGATGAAACATTTAAATGTAGTCTTTGGGAAAAGGCACAGTGCAGATGCCTTCACTGTATTACTTTTTTCCCCTTTTGGTGTGTACAGTATTTCAGAAAACTTGGGAAATTATAATTAAATTATAAATTCATTTTTTTCTTTTGATTATTGTATAGAGCTTATTCCTATTTTCCTGCTGGACTATGGTTTTTTCCCTTAATATTTGTTCAGATTTTTATTTTCTTGCACTGTACTTCCTTTTGTCTTTTTTTTTTTTTTGCTTTTTTATTTATAAGAAGGGAACAACTTTCATGTATCAATATATACAGTTTTAAGTTCATAATGTTACATGTGGGGAGCAACTTGGACTAGACTAAGTTACTGGAATTAAGACTTATTCTATGCATCTGCTCTCCCACAATATGGCGCTGAGAGAGAGACCAAACAACCTCTACGCAGCTGCCTCATCAGTTTGACAAGCTGCAGGAGCTGATCCTGCTCCTGATTGGAGGAGAGCAGCGTACTCGGCGTGTGGGTAGCAGAGTTGGGATTGGTGGAAGAGGACTATAAAGGAGGAGAGAGACAACATGAACCAGGAACATCTATCTGAAGGAATATCTAAAGGGAACATCCGGATAACATCTGAGCAGCCCCCGAGAGAGCCAGCCGGCGGTGTGCCGCTCCCCCGCGCAAGTGGGGAAAGTGGCAGGGGGAGCCGCCCTTCCACGGAGGTGGAAGGGTCAGCAGCCAACCCGGGAAGGACCAGCAGCAAACCCGGGGAGGGCCGAGCAGACAAAAGAACAGCGCAGGGTCCTGTGTCGTTCCTCCACGAAGAGGTGAAGCGACATTACATATTTTTCATGAAACTTCTTCATAACTTTAAATAAATTCTTTTTAAAAAAGCTTTATTTAGGCTGGCGCCGTGGCTCAATAGGCTAATCCTCCACCTTGCGGTGCCGGCACACCGGGTTCTAGTCCTCGTCGGGGCGCCGGATTCTGTCCCGGTTGCCCCTCTTCCAGGCCAGCTCTCTGCTGTGGCCAGGGAGTGCAGTGGAGGATGGCCCAAATGCTTGGGCCCTGCACCCCATGGGAGACCAGGAGAAGCACCTGGCTCCTGCCTTTGGATCAGCGCAGTGCACCGGCTGCAGCATGCCGGCCCCGGCGGCCACTGAAGGGTGAACCAACGGCAAAAGGAAGACCTTTCTCTCTGTCTCTCTCTGTCACTGTCCACTCTGCCTGTCAAAAAAAAAAAAAAAGCTTTATTTACTTATTTATTTTAAAATCAATGTTACAGAGAGAGGGAGAGACAGAAAAGATATCCTCCATTTGCTGATTCACTCTCCAAATGGTTGCCACTCCCAGGCCTCTTCCAGGCCCAAGCCAGGATCCTGGACTTTGATCTGAGCCTTCTATATGGGTGGCATGGTTCCAAGTACTTGGGCTATTTTCTGTGGTCTTTGCCGGTAAAGTAGCTTCAGTGCTGGCCACTTTTCATGAACTTTTATATATGGATTTCAAAAGTTTTGCACCAAAATAAAATTATATTTTAATTATATTTTATTTGAACTTTGGTTGTATCTTTGAAATATCTGTAGGTGTATCATAGTTGTACATGTCTTATATTCGTCATCAAATTTGATTAAATTTATTAGTCTATAGGACTTTTGTACTTTGTCTATGGGTTAATATAAATACACAGTATTATTTTATAAGATACTAGGGGATGAAAGGAAAAGGAAGTAATATAAAATATAACTGGTATAATCCCTGCATTCATCTGTGGTTGTGAACAACTTAACTGCCTCTTTTGAGCACCCATATTGTATACTCCTCATTCTATGCACCTAAGCTTGGTGAAGTTATTTGCTTGGTGTTCTTTACCTCATTCATGCAGGATATGACTCTTTGGTAGTCTTGTCTTTGTTGGGTTGCCATGAGTTTGTATTGGCCAGCATTTTTTCTTTGAACCTACTCCGTAGCAACAGATTTCCTAGCAACTCAATATGTTATCCCATGCAGTGACCCTCATCCATCCCAGCTTGTCTGTTCATTAAGAGCGTAACAATGGCTGTGGGAAACTGTGACATGTAATGGGACTATAATGATGTTCCTTGTGAAAGCATTATTTACATAGATACAACTACTCAGTTGCTCTGAACTCAAGGTCAACGAAACAGAAAATGAAATTTCTTTCAGTTGGTTATTGAGTCACTACCTGTTGTATTCTCAGACTTAAAGCCTAATATCTGTTGGGGAGATGGTTCCAAGTTTTGGTTGCTGCTTCAGGATATATTAAAAATAATTAATGTCGGCCAGCACCACGGCTCACTAGGCTTATCCTCCACCTGTGGCGCCGGTACTCCAGGTTCTCATCCTGGTTGGGGCACCGGTTCTGTCCCAGTTGCTCCTCTTCCAGTCCAGCTCTCTGCTGTGGCCCAGGAAGGCAGTAGAGGATGGCCCAAGTGCCTGGGCCCTGCACCTGCATGGGAGACCAGGAGGAAGCACCTGGCTCCTGGCTTCGGATTGGCACAGCATGCCGGTACCGGCCATTTTGGGGGTGAACCAATGGAAGGAAGACCTTTCTCTCTGTCTCTCTCTCTCACAGTCTAACTCTGCCTATCAAAAAAAAAAAAAAAAGAAAAGAAAAGAAAAAAAGAAAAAAATAATTAATGTCATCTTTTCCACTCTTCAAGTTGTTGTCTCATAGGTGGTGCCACAATTCTTTTTAGGCAGCTGTTATACCATTCTGTGTGCCAGAAGCATCTGGGTTATGCACCATATGATAAGTAAATCTTAGAATATTCTGTAAGTACTGTGCCATAGAATATCATCCTGATCATAAGTGATACACTATGGTGATATAGAATATATTCTGTAAGTACAGGAATGTGTTGAAAGGATAAATAGCATGAACAAGCAAACAATTTCATATCTGGTGTATATGAGGACAAATCATTGCTCCTTTGATGGGTGTGTTGTTCAGTGCAATACACCTATTTTCTATTGGTTGACTAATCCAATCAATATAGCATAGTGCTAAAATGAGGGCTCATCATTAGCCTCTACTGATGGAGAGTAGGGTGTACAGTAAGTCAAATAAGCTTTCATCAGTTGAAGATATTGAGTTCATGCAAATCCTCATATCTGTGCAGCTATGGCTTACTTGTACAATGGACTTCTGAGAAATCTCTGAAGTGGCTGGAAAAGACAAGTGTAGCTGACATCCAGTGAACAAATTCTGTCAGCCTGATTTTCAAGCATCTTCTCTATAGTTGAAATGTTTTTGGAATTTGAGGGTTTTTTTTTTTTTCAGTCTGTCTTCATTCACAGAACTCCATTTTCATGTTTCCCTTAGGTTTCCTTCTCATCAACAAATCTTGTTTTCAGTTTTATGATTCATTTCAAAATTCTGATTCAACCCATTATTAGGAACCCATGAATCAGTCATACTTTAGGCCATCTCTTTTTTTGAGCACCATGAATTACAAGAAGTACTATAGGAATATGCCTACTTTGTTTTTGAATTAGGTTTTGATGCCCACTTCTACTGCTGCTAACATATCTTGCTTAATCAACCAAACCAGGCTCAATTTTACCCTACTCTTCAAACAATTAAAGTTTATTCACTGTCATTATGAGTAACTGAGTTGGACAACTAAGGAAACATTAATACCATGGGAATCTAAGACACCTGCTTGCATAGATTTTTGGTTCTTTCCAGACCTGTTTCTATGAATCTGTAAATTTATGATGTTTGGATTAGAAAATAGACTTTATAGTGAGTCACCCATTGTTTTGTATTGAATGTGGACATTATTTTGAGTAACATGGACATCTTAATAATATTAATTCTTCTAATCCATGATCATAGGAGTTCATTTAATTTTTTATCTTCATTTTGTGTGTTCTTTAATTTTCATGGTAAACACCTTTTACATTCTTGGATAGAGTTATTCTAAGGTATTTTTTAGCAACTCTGAATCAGATTGCTTTACTATTTCTCAGTGACTACATTTTGGTGTGTAGCAGTGTTATTTATTGCGTGTTGATTTTTATATTCTGTGACTTTACTGAGTTCACTTGTAAGTACCGATAGTCTCTTGGTGTATTCTTTAAGTTTCTCTCTTTATATATAGAATTATATCTTCTATAATACAGGGATAATTTCACTCTGTTCTTTCTAATCTATATACATTTCACTTGATTCACTTATCAAGGGACACTAGCTAAAACTTTCCAAAATATATTGACTAAGAGCGGTGAGAGTGTGTCATGAACATAGTAAGTGCATTAATAAGGCTTTTATTATGCAGTAAGGAAGTCACATATTTTGATTTGCATAGTACAACACACTGGGTAAACCAACCACCCAGAGTTCCCAGAGTACCTCTGGTGCTCCTCACAATATTTCTTAGTCATTGAAGGCAGATTTGCACAGAGCACACAGGGATGGGGCCTCTGACCTGGGAAGGGCAGGTCTCCAAGGGCAAATAGGCTCTCAGCCTGTGGAAAATGGAGTCTGTTTCAAACAGACAGAGTCTGAACTCCCTATGTGAGCAGAGCCTCAGGGCCCAGCTAGTTCAGGGCTGGCTGGGAGAACTCTCTTACAGCAGAGAGTTCTCAGGTAGTGGGTCATGCCAGAGCTTCTACTCTGCCACTCTCAGAGAGTCACCAGGCCTCTTCAATCTATGGTCTGTATACACTCTTGGCAGTTAGGGTAGAGCCGATGAAGTCCCAAGGAGGGGCAGTGCAGGCCATGCATCATTCTTGTGAAGTCCATGCAGAGCTCTTGCGATCAGTGTAGCTCTTGCTTATTTCTTGTTAATTTTATGGTAAGGCTATTTAATCTCTGCTCCTAACAGAGTAGAATATTGGTCTGGTGCCAGATCTTCCAGGAAATGTTTTCATTTTTCTGCATTCCTTAAAATGTTGATTTTTTCCCCATGTGTAGACTTTATTATATTGAGCTGTATACCTCTTATATATAGTTTTCTTTTTTAATCATAAATGAATCTTAAATGTTATTGAATGTTTTCCTCCATCTATTGAAACGATCATATGATTTTATCCTTTCTGTTGATGGGAGATAGTAAGCATATTGATTTGCATATGTTGAGCCAACTTTGCATCACCGTGATCATGATATATGATCTTTTTGATATGTGGTTAGATTCAATTTTCTAGTATTTTATTTTATTGAGAGTTTTTCTACTTAATTCACCATGGATACTGATCTATAGTAGGTTTTCTTGTCATGTCTTTGATTTGATATCAGAGTAATGTTGGCCTCAAAGAATCAATTTGGAGGAATTTTCTCTTTTCAATTTTTAATGGCATAGTTTGAGAATAATTGATGCTAGTTATTTCTTAAAAACGAAGTAGAATTCAGTCATTAATCTATCTAATCCTAACCTCTTTGTGAGAGATTTCTTAGCACAATTTCAGTCTGCTTACTTGTTATTCATCTATTCAGGTTTCTTAAATGTCCTCTTGATTCAATTTTGATAATTTGGTTTTATGCATTTTTTCTAGTTTTGTGTCATAGAGTTACTTATAATATCCAACAAAGCTCCTTCATATTTCTATAGTATCAGTTGTAAAAAAAATCCTTTTTTAAATCTCTGCTTTTACTCATTTGAAGCCTCTCTTTTTTTCTTATTTTGGTAAAGCTTTATCTTATGGAACATTCTCTGGGACAGAGCACACATTAAGCCACAAAACAAGTCTTTACATGTTAAGAAATGGAAATTGTATCATGTATTAATCTTGACCTCAATGGAATTAAGCTGCAAGTGAACAACAGAAGAAGAGTTGGTATTGTGACACAAGGGGTTATACTGCTACTTGGTAGTGCCAGAATACTGTATGATCACTGGTTCCAAATCCAGCTGCTCTAGTCTGATCTAGCCCGCAGCCAATTTGGCTGAGAAGGCAGCAGAAGACACCCAAGCACTTGGACCTCTGCCACCCACGTGACCAGAATAGAGTTACTAACTTCTGGCTTCAGCATGGCTGAACTTTAGCTCTTGTTGCCATTTGTAGGATTTATCAGTGGATGGAAGATCCCTCTCTCCCGCTGTCTCTCCCTCTATCTGTAACTCTGCTTTCAAATAAATGGATAAATAAATCTTTTAAAACTAACAGAAAACAGTGAAAGAAAATTTGGAAGTTATATAAATACATGAAAACTGTACAATATCATCATGAATAGAAAAGGGATCTTTTGAAGAAACTAAAAGGAAAGATCTAAAAATCCTTGAAGCTAATGAAAATGCAAACACAAAATACCAAACCTTACCGAGTACAGTAAAAGCAGCACTAAGTATGTAGTAAATAAATAACCTAACAATGCATCTGAACGAGTAGAGAAACAAAAACAAATCAAACTCAAAGTTAATAAAAGGAAAGAAATAATAAATATAGAGTAGAAACAGACAAAATAGAATCTAATGCAATAAAACAAAGAATCCATGAAGTAAAGAATTGGATCTTTGAACAGAAAAACAAAATTAGTTACTTTTAACACAGAAATTCTTACATTACTCAGAGCTTCCTCCCCTGCCAAGGACAATTACACATAGGTTTGTTCATGTTCCTTCAATTGTTCCCATCCCAAGTTTTAGATTCTGTTGCTTTTCCTACTAAATTTTTTTGATCAGGCAAGGTCTTCAGCTAAGTCAATCCACAACAACAGAAGATGAGTTACTTCAGTGCTGCTGTAGAGACATTCTGATTACCTGTTTGCATTTTCACTTGCTCACTAACAGCTTTCTCACCCTGTTTTTCGTTGTGTATGTGTGTTTGTGTATATGTGTGTGTTAGGGCTGTCATAAGAAGACAATTGACCCTCAAATCTTTGTTACTGATTACTTGTAACATGGCAAATATGTTCCTGAGAATTTGGCCTCCACCTTAATCTGTGTTGGCTGATTTTCTCCTTGAAAAGGAAGTTACTTGTGCACCCATGAGAAATGTAATCCGTGAAGGATGCCTATGGTCTGTTCTCCCTGGCTTCTCCTAATACAAGGCATTGCAAAAATGAGGGTCCCAGTAGGAAGCAACAATGCACTTAAACTTGATTATTCTATTATGTAGCTGCTTAATCAGCTGGGAGGAGAGTACATGAATTATTCTAAATGAATTTCAGAGTTATTGTAATAAATTTGGTAAATTGAAAACTATAGTCCATATAACCAAAAGGCTATTGAAATTTTTCTTAATCAAATAATGCTCTTTTGTAGTTATGGCAGCTTCCTTAAATTTGCTAGATGTTCTTTTTTGAAATTATGACAAAACATGGTTTAATCTCAATATGCTTATATCTTAGTGAAATTTTGTAAGGGGAGCATCAGCATCTTAAGCATCCAAGGAGCATTTATCTCCATCTTAAATGTTTGTTAAAAAGCAAAAATGTTCAGAATTAGAAAAAATATTTTTACTACAACTTAATGAATTGCCTTCATCCGAATCTTCTTTGCTGTTGTTATAGTATCCCAAGGAGATGACTTTGGAGGCGTTTTCAGTTGTTGTCTCCCAGATGCTGGCACTCAGTCTGGGGATATCATATGATGATCCAAAGAAATGTCACTGCTCAGAAGCCATCTGTATAATGAATCCAAGAGCTACGTAAGTTTTTTAGTACATACTTTTAGTAAGTTTTTAAAGTATTTATTTATTTGTCATGTTTATTTTGTTTTAGATATTTGCAGTGAAAAAAACTCAGTATTCACTTGTAGCATAAGCTAACTGTAAATGGAACAATTAATGAGAAAACCTAGACACGTAAGTTACAATGTTAAGTGTATGGAGCAAAGTGTACCACTAAAGACACTCAAGGAGATCAAATCAAATGTTCAGTATATGTTTCATGGGCATTTTCCTTACGATGTATAGTTGGTGAAAGCACTAAATAAAGATATTTAAAAATATGTCAGGAGGGCATAATAAGTTATCTTTTGTAAAGATTTATTTATTTATTTGAAAGTCAGAGTTATACAGAGAGGGAAGGAGAGACAGAGAGAGAGAGTTCTTTCATCCACTAGTTCGCTCCCCAGATGGCTGCAATGGCTAGAACTGTGCTGATTCAAAGCCAGGAGCCAGGAGCCTCTTCCGGGTCTCCCATGTGGGTGCAGAAGCCTAATAACTTGGGCCATCCTCTACTGCTTTCCCAGGCCATAGCAGAGAGCTGGATTGGAAGTGGAGCAGCTGGGACTTGAACCGGCACCCATATGGGATGCTGGCACTGCAGGTGGCAGCTTTACCGGCTATACCACAGTGCCAGCACCACAAGTTATCTTTAATTCAGACAATTTTTTTCTGTTGCTTTAGAGTAGTTTAATGTTGTGGAAAAACCTGAAAACCCTCAAAGAAGAGAAACTCTAGTTGCAGACCAGTGTCAGATATATAGTATTTGTGTGGCTTTGGACAAATTACTTACTTTGCTTAGATTACTTATTTTTCATTGGAAATAATAGTTTCTATACTCTTCTGAAGGTTATGTAAGAATAAAAAGAAAAAATAAGAAACTGTATAGTTCTATATGTGTGTGATTTGTAAACTTACCAATGTCCTCACTCAATGTAAGTTATCACACAAGAGCTACCACAGGTTCCGTTAGTATTCTTTGTTTTTTTCTCTTATTAAATATGTCCTTTGATAGTTATTACCTATTCATTACTGAAGAACTGTTAAAAGCTGAAAGTGAGAATAATGCATTAATTCTTAAAGCAGGATCTTTTCATAGTAACATGTAAACACCACTGAATGTGTTCACGCTCATGTTCTAAAAATAAAACAAATTCAAACATACGTATGAATATGTACACATATAATTACATCAAAATTTGCATTAATAAGAATGATCAGACACACATACCCATAGATGGTTATATAATGAATATATACTTTCCATATAGATACATAAATGGAAAAGTACACACTCATATACACACTTGTACACACAAACACAAGTGTATGTAAAAATTTTGTGGAACATGAAATTACAAGGTAAATTTACTTTTTGTGCAAAATTTAAATTCATGCATATGAGAATTCTTCAGAAAGTTCATGAGAAGTGTACATAAAGAAAAAGACATGCATATATTTCAAACAAAATAAACTTTTTGGTAAACCCATTTTAATGAACTTTTTGAAAAAACCCTCAAATAGTTATGAAAATTATGACTCTTTATAATAATCTCAAAAATATAAAAAATTACTATTGTGATTGGGATTGCACTGAGTCTATAAGTTGCTTTTGATTGGGTAGTATGGGCTAAATTTAATGATGTTAATTCTTCCAATCCATGAACACGGAAGATTTTTTCAATTTTGTGTCTTCTTTTTTTTTCTTCTTTTTTTTAAACTTTTATTTAATGAATATAAATTTCCAAAGTACAGCTTATGGATTACAATGGCTTCCCCCCCATAACGTCCCTCCAACCCGCAACCCTCCCCTTTCCCACTCCCTCTCCCCTTCCATTCACATCAAGATTCATTTTCGATTCTCTTTATATACAGATCAGTTTAGCATATATTAAGTAAAGATTTCAACAGTTTGCTCCCACATAGAAACATAAAGTGAAAAATAGTGTTTGAGTACTAGTTATAGCATTAAATCTCAATGTACAGCACACTAAGGACAAAGAACCTACATGAGGAGTAAGTGCACAGTGACTCCTGTTGTTGACTTAACAAATTGACACTCTAGTTTATGGCATCAGTAATCACCCTAGGCTCTTGGTCATGAGCTGCCAAGGCCATGGAAGCCCCCTGAGTTCACTGACTCTGATCATATTTAGACAAGGCCATGGTCAAAGTGGAAGTTCTCTCCTCCCTTCAGAGAAAGGTACCTCCTTCTTTGATGACCCATTCTTTCCACTGGGATCTCACTCGTGGAGATCTTTCATTTAGTTTTTTTGTTTTGTTTTGTTTTCCCCAGAGTGTCTTGGCTTTCCATGCCTGAAATACTCTCATGGGCTTTTTAGCCGGATCCGCATGCCTTAAGGGCTGATTATGAGGCCAGAGTGCTGTTAGGACATTTGCCATTCTATGGGTCTGCTGTGTATCTCACTTCCCATGTTGGATCATTCTCTCCCTTTTTGATTCTATCAGCTAGTATTTGCAGACACTAGTATTGTTTATGTGATCCCTTTGGTTCTTAGTCCTATCATTATGATCAATTGTGAACAGAAATTGATCACTGGGACTAGTGAGATGGCATTGGTACATGCCACCTCGATGGGATTGAATTGGAATCCCTGGTATGTTTCTAACTCTACCGTTTGAGGTAAGTCAGCTTGAGCATGTCCCGAATTGCACATCTCTTCCCTCTCTTATTCCCACTCTTATATTTAACAGCGATCACTTTTCAGTTAAGTTTCAGCACTTAAGAAGAATTGTGTATTGATTACAGTATTCAACCAAAAGTATTAAGTAGAACAAACAAAAAAAATACTAAGAGGGATTACATTATTAAGCTGTTCATCAACAGTCAGGGTGAGGGCTGATCAAGTCACCGTTTCTCATAGTGTTCACATCACTTTAACAGGTTTCCTTTTTGGTGCTCAGTTAGTTGTCACCTATCAAGGAGAACAAGTGGTATTTGTCCCTTTGGGATTGGCTTATTTCACTCAGCATAATGTTTTCCCAATTCCTAACAGGGATCACTTTTCAGTTAAAATTTAAACACCTAAGAATAGTTGTGTGTTAATTACAGAGTTCAACCAATGGTACTAGAACAAAAAAACTAAAATGGATGAAGGATTACATTGTACATCAACTGTCAGGACAAGATATGATCAAGTTACTGTTTCTCATAGTGTCCATTTTACTTCAACAAGTTTCCCCTTTGGTGCTCAGTTAGTTGTCGCCAATCAGGAAGAACATATATTTGTCCCTTTGGGACTGGCTTAATTCACTCAGCATGATGTTTTCCAAATTCCTCCATCTTGTTGCAAATGACTGGGTTTCGTTGTTTTTGACTGCTGTATAGTATTCTATAGAGTACATGTCCCAAAATTTCTTTATCCAGTCTACTGTTGATGGGCATTTGGGTTGGTTCCAGGTCTTACTATTGTGACTTAAATCTATGACCTGACACCATCAAATTATTAGAGAGCATTGGAAAAACCCTGCAAGATATAGGTACCAGCAATGACTTCTTGGAAAACACCCCAGAAGCACAGGCAGTCAAAGCCAAAATTAACATTTGGGATTGCATCAAATTGAGAAGTTTCTGTACTGCAAAAGAAACAGTCAGGAAAGTGAAGAGACAACTAACAGAATGGGAAAAAATATTTGCAAACTATGCGACTGATAAAGGGTTGATAACCAGAATCTACAAAGAGATCAAGAAACTCCACAAAAACAAAACAAACAACCCACTTAAGAGATGGGCCAAGGACCTCAATAGACATTTTAAAAAGAGGAAATCCAAATGGCCAACCGACACATGAAAAAATGTTCAAGATCACTAGCAATCAGGGAAATGCAAATCAAAACCACAATGAGGTTTCACCTCACCCCAGTTAGAATGGCTCACATTCAGAAATCTACCAACAATAGATGCTGGAGAGGATGTGGGGAAAAAGGGACACTAACCCACTGTTGGTGGGAACGCAAACTGGTTAAGCCACTATGGAAGTCAGTCTGGAGATTCCTCAGAAACCTGAAGATAACCCTACCATTCAACCCAGCCATCCCACTCCTTGGAATTTACCCAAAGGAAATTAAATTGGCAAACAAAAAAGCAGTCTGCACATTAATGTTTATTGCAGCTCAATTCACAATAGCTAAGACCATTTTTCTCTACTTCTATCTCTTTCTTTAATGTTTTCTAGTTTTCACAGTAGAGATTTTTTCTTGGATACATTTTTCCCAGGATAGTTACATATTTTGTAGCTATTGTGAATAAGAAAAATCTTGAAACTTTTCTTCCGAGACATGCTATTGTTTATGTATTTGAATGCTGTAGATTTTTGAGTGTTGATATTGCATCTTGCCACTTTGCCAAACTCTCTCATGAGTTCCAATAACGTCTTAGTAGAATTTTCGGGTTCCCCTGGATGTTAGATCATCTCACCTGCAAATAGGGATAATTTGACTTCCTCCTTTGCCATATGTATCCTTTGATTACTTTTTCTTGTCTAATGGCCCTGACTAAAACTTGCAGAACTATATTGCATAGTAATCAATTTACAGATTCAATATGATCCCAATTGAAATTCCAAAGATGTTGTTCTCAGTTCTGGAAAAAAAGACCATACAATTCATATAAAATCATAAGAGATTAGTATTGTTAAAGCAATTCCAAACAATAAAACTAAAGCTGGGTGCATCACAATCCCCAGATATTAAGCTACAAGGCAGCCGGCTCCACAGCTCACTGGGTTGTTCCTCCGCCTGCGGCGCCGGTGCTCCGGGTTCTCCCTGCACCCACATGGAAGACCAGGAGGAAGCACCTGGTTCCTGGCTTCGGATCGGCGCAGTTCCAGTCACTGTGGCCATTTGGGGAGTGAACCTGTGGATGGATGATTTCTCTCTCTCTCTCTGCCTCTGCCCCTGCCTCTCTAACTCCGCTTTTCAAATAAATAAATAAATAAAAATTAAAAAAAAAACCTGACTCAGCCAGTGAAAATGTTCTCTGAAGTTATCTAAAATAGTTTACAGGTACGATTATATAAAATATACAGATTTTCTGAGATCTTTGAGTAAGTTCAAGGATAAGCACAGAATGATTTGTTTAAAAAAATTATCATCAGTTGAGTGTTAATTATTCAGAGCTATGTCTATTGAGGTCCTTTGCCTATTTTTAAATTAGTTTATTTGGGTTTGTCCTATTGAGTTGTATTTAATTTTTTTTGGAGAAGGCAAGATATACATTCCAGTGATTGAAATCATATGATCTCCTCAGGACTGAATTTGGTGCCTAAGCACCTAGTATTAACATTTCTTATTGCTTATTAAATTTTAACATTTTGAAATTAATGTATGTAATCTGGAATTATCTTTTCAGAAGTATAATGACAGTGTCATTTTATGGATTAATCTTTAGGACATCCAGTGGTGCAAAGACTTTTAGCAGTTGCAGTTTGAGTGACTTTGAAAGTTTCATTTCAAATCAGGATGCCAGCTGTCTTCAGAATAAACCACAAACGCAAAGACAGAAGAGAGCAGTGTGTGGAAATCGCATAGTAGAGACCGGTGAAGACTGTGATTGTGGTACACAGGAAGTAAGTCTTATAATTACTAAATTAATAAAACTCATTAATATATTATTTTAGTTCATCTCTTTCATAAATGTTTTGCATACATTTAAAAAATACTACCCCTAAAACTGTATATGTGAAATATAGGACATTTATTCAGCTTAAAATTGTTTTAAATTTTTAATTTGAAAGAGTTTACAAATAAATTGTATCTATTATTATCTTTAAATATTAAACATATTACCAAAATTATTGATGATGGGACAATAAGGGTATCTGGAAACAGCTTTTGCATCCCAGATTAAATGTGTAAGGATAAGATCTTTCCAATCTCTGCTTAATGTTTGGACTTTATATGTGTTTATTAAAATTGGTGTTTCAGCAGCCTGTCACATGCCTTTTAGGGCATTATTTCCTAGTGGATTCAGTAGTACGATAAGGGTGTCTGTATTAGTATTGTAATATAAACATACAGTGATTTTATCATTAGCTTGCTGGGGAAGCCCTGATAATACAACAAAATGCAAAGTGTCCAGGGTGCAATTCTTACAGGTATTTAAGTATTTACAGCCGTACTGTCAGTGTGCCTGATTTACTTGATTAAAATGGATAGAAATCACATTAAGTTTTATCACCTGTATAGAGCTACATGAATGATTCACATCACATTGTTTTAATTATGTTTAACCACTTGGTAGAACATGTCCTCCCTATTTTTTAAAGCAATTTGAAATGTAACTTTATTTTTAAGCTTTTGATTTCTCAATAGTTTTAAATTAATGAAACAAAATTTGGGAAGGAGTCTTACCTGCTCCACACCCAAATTCCCCTTAACATATAAGCGTGATGTATTTGTCACAGTTAATGAGCTACACCATGATTCCCCTATTTTTAAAAACTCCAAACTCCCTCTTTGCTTCCTACCCTTCTCTGCCTCAATTCATTATCATTCTGTGTTTAGATTGATTTTTTTCTGTTCAGCCCTCATGTATGAAAGAGAACATATGGTATTTGCTTTTCTGCATCTGACTTATTTCACTTAAAATGATGTCCTCCCATCCATTTTGCTGCAAAACACAGGATGTTATTAGTTTTAATGTCTGACCAGTATTTCATTGTATAAATGTGTATGTGTGATATTGCATTTCTTTATCCACTCATCTGAGGATTGACACATTGGTTTATTCGTATCTTAGCTAATGTAAGCAGTGCTATCAAACACAGTGCAGCAGATGGTATCTTTAATACAATGATTTTATGTATTTTGGATATATACCTAGTAGTTGGGTTGCTAGTCACATAGCAGTTCCATTTCCAGTTTTTAAAGAAATAGCTGCACTGTTTTCCACAATGTCCATGTTATGGTCAGTGGGACCCCTGGCTGTGGAACTTCCAGGCTCTTCTCTCTGTGCATGAATGAATTCAAGGTTGAGGCATAAAAGTATACAGTAAAGCAGGATTTATTCAAAGGTAAAGAGGTAGTGCATGCTCAAGTAATAAGAGAAAAGAAGGTTAACAGACAGAGAAAATGAACAAAAAGACAACAAAAAATGGACTCATCAATAAGGTTCAGATCATATTTTATATTATTGGCAGATGGTAGGGGTGGTGTCTGGGGTGAAACTTAGTTGAATATTTAAATGTGGGTGGAATTTTGGGGAGGACTTGAAGACCACCAGTTTCCATACCCTTTTATAGAAACACTAGAAATGTCATGGCATCAGGTGTTTAATGGGACTCGGAGATTTCCTCAAGGTAATTTTCTTATAATAATTAATTATTAGGACCTAAAGGTCATCATATGGACACATCCTGCAGTTGTATTTGATATTTTCAGCTGACACTGCTTCTCGTTTGCAACACTGTAGAATGTGAAATTTCTACTGCATAGAAAAGGTGTGTGTATGTGGGGGGGGGGGTGGTTGGTGGAACACAGAGGTGGGTTTGGGCTGTACACATAAAGGAAGTTTGGTACCTACCAGAACAAGGAATTGGATGATATGGATAGGGCTATCTGGTAGGCTGGGCAGGGTTGTTGCACGTGGGTCAGCTGTGGCTGCTGCATGGGTTTTATAGTGCTGTCCTGTGGTAGGTCAGCTATGCTTGTTATATGGCAGATCGTAGTCCTTTTGCTAAAGCTACCTATCTGCCCATATCATTTTTCCCATCAGGAGTTGTAATCCTTTATTATTAGTAGGAATTTCAGGGACGAAGGTTTGTCTTCTGTAACATCTTAATGCAGTATCAGGGCATTCTTCCAGGGACAGAATATCCCTGGCTGACTGATCTAAAAATGTTTGAGAAGGTAGAAGTCTGCAGTCAGTTGTTGGCAATGCCTGGAATCCCTGTGTGACCATTGTTTTGGCATGTAATTGTTGAATTATGGAAGAGACAAACTTGACAATGAAGAAGATGGCAGTTGGGTAAAAAAAAAAAACAAAGAATGTAACAATCATGTAACAATCATGTCAGAGAAGGGGATATGGGTAAAGCTGATTCCCATATTTTGTGAGTTGGTGGACTTCTTTTGCCAAAATCATAGAACCTACTGGCTTGTTTAGAAGTCCTTTTGATATCTCTTTCCATGAGCCCACTGTTATTAATGTAAATGTAGCAGGTTTGGTTATTCACTGGACCTATCCTGCCTTGTCCTACCAGTAGGTATTCTAGGGGTAGTTGTTTGTCCGTAACACTTCAGTTAGGGAATTCTAAAAATAATATAGTTCCTCTTGGGCCCTACCAGTGGTTTCTGCTGAGTTTTCCAAGGGAACAGACAGATTCCTTAAAGCAACTTCATGAGATATATACCAAGATTCCCATGTTTTAGGGTAGAAAAATCTTACCAGCGACTTTTTTCTGTCAATAGCAGTTTCCCTGGATGAATAAGAAAAGTAGGAACAGCGTGTCAGCTGAGAGTTGCCATGATGGGAGTCTTAATATGTGTCTCTTTAAGAAATGCACAATAAGAGAAATTTTACTTACATTTTTAATTTTTGAAGATAAACTTAAGGTTCTCAGTTGCTTCAAAAGAATAGGAAGAAATACACTATAGATATGCCTGTTAAGATTCAAGTGGTCGAGTTAGGGGTTTTATTTTCTAAATTTTAAGTGCAATAGGAGTGGTAAGCAGAAGGTAGGGTCCCTTCCAATTAGGCTATCATTGATAAGAAGGTCCCCTCTTATTAAGATTTTATTAGGACTGGATCTTCTGGGAGAGTGATTGCTCATGAATTTTGGAATCTGGCATGATAGGAATCCTTTTTGCCATATTGTGTCATAGCCTTCTATACCTGCACTTGGCCAAAGTTGATAACATACTTTGTATGATCTTGAGTATCTGAATAAAAAAAGGATGTCATTGTTGAGGAAGGGCCTCTGATTTAACATTGCAAAAGGTCTAAGGTAGCCTTGGTGCCATCCTCGTCCTAAGGAAGGCAATAGGCAATAACTAGTGTAAGATTATCGCTGGCCATTTTAACATTGCCTAAATATTGGAGTCCACAGAGGCAAGGTGGTGGGAATTGATTCCTGAATCTTCTGTGTTACTTTAGAGACAAAGGAGAGGCTGTTATCAGTTTGGAACAAGACCAAATATAGGGTTATTTCCTTTAGTAGGATTTTGAACACTGTGTGCTGTTCCTATTTAGGTTGGAAAAGCCTCTTTCCATCAGATGCAAGTATCAATGAAGACTAGTCAATGTCTGTGACAAGTTTCTAGTTTCATGCTAGTAAAGTCTATCTGCCAGTCTTAACCAGGGTAGGTTCCTCTCCTCTGCACAGACATGAGTAGGAGAGGTGGTTTGGTGTGGCCAGCAGGGTTATTTTGTAGACAGAGGTCTAGGATGAAGTAACCCTCCCCCCCTTATAACAGTACATAGTCTTTTCCCTCCAAAGCCATAAGAGACTATATGCATTAGGGGCATTTTCCTGATACTTAGTCATGCATTTCTTTGAAATTTCCCATTAAGAGGCTATTGGTAGCATGACCTTATGATTTAAAGTTCACCACCTATTGCTAAATCTTTAGTTTAACCTCAGTGCTGGGCCCCTTCTATTTCTGTCATGGTACAGTAGGGATTTCAAGCTGCCTCTAAAGGTAGAGGTTTTACAGTCATTTCTATGGCTTTCTGAGTGGCAGCCTCCATTACTATCTAATCTTCCAGTTTATTTCCTTTTATGATATGGCTGATCCATTTTCGGTGTCCTTTGCAATGGAAAACAGCCACTTTCAGAGCTTCCACAACTACCTAACAGTAACTATAATCTCTTGCCATGTTAATGGGAGAATTTCTTTCTTTTTTTGCATTCAGTATACCCCTTATTGTTCAAATTGCTATGTATTTGAAACAGAGCAGGCGCCATTTTGGACATATGTAAAGCAGCACCCACCATAAGCCAAGCAGAAAAACCTGATTCTGGGGGGTGAAATAACAGGAGGTTAGTACCTAGTGAATGTGTGGAGCTAATGAACTGAGACTGTGAAAAAAGAGACGGTGGGTAAGAGAACTCACGGAGTTCACTTGAGTACTCTCCTGAGACACTACAATTTGGTAACCTTGGCAACCCAGTGGGAAACTGCAGGGGAATTTGAGCCCACACTGTGGGCAGAACAGATTCCTTGTGTGGTCCTTGGGAAAGAGTAGACAAATGTTACAGCCATGGAGCCAGAGATCGGAAATGGACTACGTTCAATTCCACTCAGCTGTGTGAAATTACTTCCCTTCTGAATCAAAGAGAGAGAGAGAGAGAGAGAGAGAGAGAGAGAAATATTTACCACGCCTAACCTGGGGGTGTCACTTTTGGCACACTCTTAACCCTGAAGAACCAAACAGAGTTCTCTGGCCACACCATTCTCAAGCTTCTAAGGCTCCATAAAAAGCAGACAGTCCACTTAATACAGTCATAGTATAACAAGAAAAACCACCACAGAGAGGGAAGAAGAATCCAAAGAATATCTCCATAATGCCAAACAACAACAGGAAACAAGAACAAGGAAGACATTATGACATCCCCAAATGAACAAGACACCCCAAGCCAAGATTATGAAGATGATGAGATAGAAGAAATGCAAGATACTGATTTCAAAAAATTTATGATAAGAACATTTAGAAGTTTTCAGAAGCAAATTCTTGAACTACAGAAATCTTTACTGGACAGGATAGAAAATCTCTCTCATGAAAAGGAAATCTTAAGGAGGAATAAAAATGAAATGCAGAAACTAGCAGAACAGGAAAGTGTGATAGTGAAGAGAAATCAAAATGAAAAGAAGAACTCAATAGATCAAATGACAAACACATTAGAAAGCCTTAAAATCAGAGTCAGTGAAGCAGAAGAGAGAATATTGGACTTAGAAGACAGAGCACAGGAAAGTATACAGTCAAACCAAAGAAAAGAAGAGGAAATTAGAAATCTAAAAAATATTGTTGGGAATCTACAGCATACTATTAAAAAACCAACATTCGGGTTCTAGGAGTTCCTGAAGGCATGGAGAGAGAGAAAGGAATAAAATGCCTTTTTAGTGAGATACTAGCAGAAAACTTCCTGGGTTTGGAGAAGGACAGAGACAACCTAGTACAGGGAGCTCATAGAACCCCTAGTAAACATGACCAAAAGAGATCCTTACCATGACACATTGTAATCAAACTCACCACAGTGAAACAAAAAGAAAAAGATTCTAAAATGTGCCAGAGAGAAACGTCAGATTACTCACAGAGGATCTCCAATCAGACTCACAGCAGATTTCTCATAAGAAACCCCACAGGCTTGGAGGGAATGGTGAGACATAGCCCAGATATTAAGAGAGAAAAACTGCCAGCCCAGAATATTATATCCTGCAAAGCTCTCATTTGTAAATGAAGGCTAAATAAAGACCTTGCATAGCAAACAAAAATTTAAAGAATTTGTCACCACTCGCCCAGCCCTGCAAAAGATGCTTAAAGATGTGTTACACACAGAAACACAGAAACACAGTCATCAATATGAAAGAAGGTAAATGAAGGAAACCTCTCAGCAAAAGATCACAGGAAGTTCAAAACATATATTAGAAAATATCTTTGGGAAATTGGCCGGGCAAAGTTACTACATATCAATAGTCACATTGAACGTTAATAGCCACAACTCTCCAATTAAAAGACAGAGATTGGCTGGATGGGATAAGGAACAAAACCCATCTATTTACTGCTTACAAGAAACACATTTTCCAAAAAAGATGCATGCAAACTGAAAGTGAAAGGCTGGAAAAAGATACACCATGCCAACAGAAATGAAAAAGAGCTGGCGTAGCCATCTTAACATCAGACAAAATAAATTTTAACACAAAAACTCTTAAGAGAGACAAATCGGGGCACTATAAAATGATTAAGGGATGAATTCAACAGGAAGATAGAACGAATATCAATGTATATGCACCTAAATAGAGGGCACCGATTTATTTAAAATATATGTTAAGGGACTTGAAGGGAGACTTAGACTCCAATACAATAGTACTGGGGGACTTCAATACTCCACTCTCAGAAATAGACAGATAAACCAGACAGAAGATCAACAAGGACACAGTAGATTGATTTTTATAGCACAAATGGATCTAACAGATACATACAGAACTTTTCATACTACACTTAAAGAATTTATATTCTTCTCAGCAGTACCTGGAACTTATTCTAGGATTGACCACATACTAGGCAATAAAGCAAATCTCAGCAAATTCAAAAGAATTAGAATCATACCATGCAGCTTCTCAGACACAGTGGAATGAAGCTGGAAATTAGCAACTCGGGAATCCCTAGAGCAAATGCAAACACATGGAGACTGAACAACATGCTCCTGAATGAACACTGGGTCATCAAAGAAATCAAAAGAGAAATCAAAAAATTTCTGGAAGTAAATGAGGATAACAACATAACATATCAAAACTTATGCGATACAGCAAAAGCAGTGTTAAGAGGAAAGTTTATAGCAATATGTGCCTACTTCAAGAAATTGGAAAGGCACCAAATAAATGAGCTTTCACTGCATCTCAAAGATCTAGAAAATCTGCAGCAAACCAGACCCAAATCTAATAGGAAAGAAAAATAATTAAAATCAGAGAAGAAATCAATAGGATTGAATCCAAAAAAATTACAAAAAATCAGCCAAACGAGGAGCTGGTTTTTTTAAAAAATAAATAAAATTGACACCCATTGGCCCAACTAACTAAAAAGAGAAGAGAAAAGACCCAAATCAATAAACTGAGAGATGAAAAAGGAAACATAACAACAGACACCACAGAAATAAAAAGAATCATCAGAAATTACTACAAAACTTGTATGGCAGCAAACAGGGAAATCTATCAGAAATGGATAGATTCCTGGACACATGCAACCTACCTAAATTGAACCAGGAAGACATAGAAAAACTAAACAGACCCATAACTGAGAAAGAAATTCAAACTGTAATAAAGGCCCTCCCAACAAAGAAAAGCCCAGGACCATATGGATTCACTGCTGAATTCTACCAGACATTTAAAGTACTAACTCCAATTCTCCTCAACCTATTCAGAACAATCGAAAAAGAGGGAATCCTCCCAAATTCTTTCTATAAAGCCAGCATCACCTTAATTCCTAAGCCAGAAAAAGATGCGGCATTGAAAGAGTATTGCTAGCCGGCGCCGTGGCTCACTAGGTTAATCCTCCGCCTTGCGGCACCGGCACACCGGGCTCTAGTCCTGGTCGGGGCGCCGGATTCTGTCCTGGTTGCCCCTCTTCGAGGCCAGCTCTATGCTGTGGCCTGGAAGTGCAGTGGAGGATGGCCCAAGTGCTTGGGCCCTGCACCCCATGGGAGACCAGGAGAAGCACCTGGCTCCTGCCATCGGATCGTCGCCATGCGCAGGCTGCAGCATGCCGGCTGCGGCGGCCATTGGAGGGTGAACCAACGGCAAAGGAAGACCTTTTCTCTGTCTCTCTTTCTCACTGTGCACTCTGCCTGTCAAAAAAAAAAAGAGAGAGAGAATTGCTGACCAGAATCCCTGATGAACATAGATGCAAAAGTCCTCAAAAAATCCTCGCTAATAGTATGCAACAACACATCAGAAAGATCATCAACCCAGACCTAATGGGATTTATCCCTGCTATGCAGGGGTGGTTCAGTGTTCAGGAATCAATCAATGTGATACACCACATTAACAGACTGCAGAAGAAAAACCATATGATTATCTCAACAGATGTAGAGAATGCATTTGGTAAAATACAAACCTTTTCATGATGAAAACTCTAAGCAAATTAGGTATAGAAGGAACATTCCTGAATACAATTAAAGCAATTTATGAAAAACCCATGGCCAGCATCCTATTGAATGGGGAAAAGTTGGAAGCATTTCCACTGAGATCTGGTACCAAACAGGGATGCCCACTGCTATTCAATATACTTCCGGAAGTTTTAGAGCAATTAGGCAAGAAAAAGAAATTAAAGGGATACAAATTGGGAAGGAAGAAGTCAAACTATCCCTCTTTGCAGATGATATGTTTCTCCATTTAGGGGACCCAAAGAACTCTACTAAGAGACTATTGGAACTCATAGAAGAGTTTGGCAAAATAGCAGGATGTAAAATCAGTGCACAAATATCCACAGCCTTTGTATACACTGGTAATGCCATGGCTGAGAAAGAACATCCAAGACCAATCCCATTCACAATAGCCACAAAAACAATCAAATACCTTGGAATAAACTTAACCAAGGATGTTAAAGATCTCTCTGATGAGAATTACAGAATCTTAAAGAAAGAAATAGAAGAGGATGCCAAAAAAATGGAAAAATCTTCAATGCTCATGGATTGGAAGATTTAATATCATCAAAATCTCCATTCTTCCAAAAGCAATTCATAGATTCAATGCGATACCAATCAAAATACCAAAGACATTCTTCTCAGATCGGGAAAAAATGATGCTGAAATTCATATGGAGACAAAGAAGACCTCGAATAACTAAAGCAATCTTGTACAACAAAAACAAAGCCGGAGGCATCACAATACCAGATTTCAGGACATACAACAGGGCAGTTGTAATCAAAACAGCATGGTACTGGTACAGAAACAGATGGATAGACCAATGTAATAGAATAGAAATACCAGAAATCAATCCAAAATCCTACAGCCAAAACCAATCCCTGGAGTAAGGACAGTCTATTCAATAAATAGTGCTGGGAAAACTGGATTTCCATGTGCAGAAGCATGAAGCAAGACCCCAACCTTTCACCTTACACAAAAATCCACTCAACATGGATTAAAGATCTAAATCTATAACCCGAAACCATCAACTTAGTAGAGAACATCGGAAAAACCCTGCAAGATATCGGCACCAGCAAAGACTTCTTGGAAAAGACCCTGGAAGCACTGGCAGTCAAATCCGAAATTAACATTTGGGATCGCATCAAATTGAGAAGTTTCTGTACTGTGACAGAAACAGACAAGGAAATGAAGAGGCAACTGACAGAATGGGAAAAGATATTTGCAAACTATGCAACAGATAAAGGGTTAATAACCAGAATCTACAAAGAGATCAAGAAACTCCAAAACAACAAATCAAACAACCCACTTAAGGATGTGCCAAGGACCTCAGTGGACATTATTTAAAAGAGGAAATACAAGTGGCCAACAGACACATGAAAAAAGGTTCAGGATCACTAGCATCAGGGGAAATGCAAATACAAACCACAATGAGATTTCACCTCACCCCGGTGAGAATGGCTCACATACAGAAATCTACCAACAACAGATGCTGGAGAGGATGTGGGGAAAAGGAACACTAACCCACTGTTGGTGGGTAGGCAAACTGGTAAAGCCACTGTGGAAGTCAGTCTTGAGATTCCTCAGAAACCTGAATATAACCGCATCATAAAACCCAGCCATCCCACTCCTTGGAATTTACCCAAAGGAAATTAAATATGCAAACAAAAAAGCTGTCTGCACCTTAATGTTTATTGCAGCTCAATTCACAATTGCTAAGACCTAGAACCAACCCAAATGCCCGTCAACAGTAGACTGGATAAAGAATTTATGGGACATGTACTCTATAGAATACTATACAGCAGTCAAAAACAATGAAATCCAGTCATTTGCAACAAATGGAGGAATCTGGAAAACATTATGCTGAGTGAATTAAGCCAGTCCCAAAGGGACAAATAGCATATGTTCTCCCCGATCAGTGACAACTAACTGAGCACCAAAAAGAAACCTGTTGAAGTGAAATGGATAACACGAGAAACATTGACTTGATTAGCCCTTGTCCCGACTGTTGATGTACAATGTAATGCTTTATCCCTTTTAGTATTCTTTGTCCTACTTAATACTATTGGTTGAACTCTTTAATTAACACACAATTATTCTTAGGTGTTTAAATTTAACTGAAAAGTGATCTCTGTTAAATATAAGAATGGGAATAAGAGGGAGGAAATGTACAATTTGAGACATGCTCAAGCTGACTTACCACAAATGGTGGAGTTAGAAATATGCCAGGCGATTCCAATACAATCCCATCAAACTGGCATGTACCAATGCCATTTCACTAGTACAAGTGAACGATTTCAGTTCATACTGATAAGTCTAAGAGTCAAAGGGATTACACAAACAAGACTAGTGTCTGCTAATACTAACTGATAGAATAAAAAAGGGAGAGAACAATCCAACATGGGAAGTGGGATACACAGCAGACGCATAGAATGGCAGATGTCCTAAACAGCACTCTGGCCTCAGAATCAGCCCTTAAGGCATTTGAATCTGGCTGAAGAGCCCATGAGAGTATTTTAGGCATGAAAAGCCAAGACACTCTGGCAAAAAAAAAAAAAAAAAAAAAAAAAAAAAAACCTAAATGGAAGATCTCTGCCTGTGAGATCCCAGTAGAAAGAACGGGCCATCAAAGAAGGAGGTACCTTTTTCTGAAGGGAAGAGAGAATTTCCACTTTCACTATGACCTTTTCTAAATATGATCGATGTCAGTGAACTCAAAAGGCTTCCATAGGCTTGGCAGCTCGTGACAAGAGCCAAGGGTGATTACTGACGCCATATACAAGGTGTCAATTTGTTAAGTCAACAACAGGAGTCACTGTGCACTTACTCCTCATGTAGGATCTCTGTCCATACTGTGTTTTTCAATGTGAATTAATGTTATAACTAGTACAACTACTACTCAAACAGTATTTTACACTTTATGTTTCTGTGTAGGTGCAAACTGATGAAATCTTTACCTTATATATACTAAATTGATCTTTTGTATATAAAGATAATTGAAAATGAATTTTTTATGTGAATGGAATGGGAGAGGGAGTGGGAGATGGTAGGGTTGTGGGTGGAATGGAATTTATGGGGGGGAAGCCATTGTAATCCATAAACTGTACTTTGGAAATTTATGTTTACTAAATAATAGTTAAAAAATAATAGATTATGGAGGTAAACATATTAGTGGAGGTTACCAAAGCAGTTTTCAAAGTGATTATGTAATTTTACACTTTATAGTTAACATATTGAACTTTTTTTAAAAAAGAGATTTATTTATTATTTGCAAGTCAGAGTTACACAGCGAGCAGAGGCAGAGAGAGAAAGAGTTCTTCCATCTGCTGGTTCACTCCCCAATTGGCCAAAACCACCAGAGCTGTGCTGATCCAAAACTAGGAGCCAGGAGCTTCTTCCGGGTCTCCCATGTGGCCCAAGGACTTGGGCCATCCTACACTGCTTTCCCAGGCCATAGCAGAGAGCTGGATAGGAAGTGGAGCAGCCGGATCTTGAACCAGAGCCCATATGGTATGCCGGCACTTCAAGCCAGTGCATTAACCTGCTGCACCACATCACCGGCCCCAGCATAATGAACTTTTAGTCCCTTTGTATCCTCACCAAAATTTGATGCTGTCACCCTGTGATGTTTTGTGTTTGTACATTATGGAGTTACTAAACAAGCTAACTAATTCATCACCTCACACACATCATTTCTGTGGTTAAAGCATTGGTAAAATCTATTGTGTAATCAATTTGAAGTATATGAAGTTATTTCAAAGGTGCATGCAAGACTAGGGAATTATCCCCCTCATCTAACTCTCATGTTTGTTTTTTTTTTTTTTTTTTTGATAGGCAGAGTTAGTGACAGAGAGAGAGAGAGAAAGCTCTTCCTTGTTCCATTGGTTCACCCCCCAAGTGGCCACTACAGCCAGCGTGTTGCAGCTGGTGCGCTGCACCGATCTGAAGCCAGAAGCCAGGTGCTTCCTGGTCTCCCATGTGGGTGAAGGACCCAACGACCTGGGCCATCTTCCACTGCCTTCCCAGGCCACAGCAGAGAGCTGGACTGGAAGAGGAGCAACCGGGACAGAATCCAGTGCCCCTCCCGGGACTAGAACATGGGGTGCTGGTGCCGCACGTGGAGGATTAGCCTAGTGAGCCACGGGCCAGCCAACTGTCTCCCTTTTTACTACATCCTCACCAATATTTGTTATCTTTTAAAAAATATTCAATCTTTACTATTTCCAAATTTAGAAAAGTTTTAGCAACAATTACTTCTGATACTTTTTTGCCTCCAACCCTCTACAATACTCAGCTTTTGCCCCAGTTTTTGAAACTCTAATTACACACAAATTAGACTGCTTTATACTGTCCCACAGTTCATGGAACCTCTTTTTTGGCATATTATCTGCCTTTACTTCTGTTGAAATAGACTTTAGTCACTGTTTCTTCAGGTTTACCTAAGTTTCTCTTCAAGGTCTAGGATATCGTCAAACCCATGAAGTGATGACCAGTATGCAGAATTCTGAACTTCTTTCTTTTAGTAGCTCACTGTTCAACAGTAATCCATCAAAGAGCCATTTTTGTCTTTTTAAGTCAATGAAATTATCACATTCTCCTCCAGAAAATTCCTGCGGGTGGTAGGCTGGTAACTTAGAGTTTATTACATTTGTTTTTGTTCTCTAAAGACAATTGCCTATTGTCTACCTTCTGGAAAATGATTATTTCATATATCTTCCTCAGTTCTCTAGTAGGATAAGAAGGTAAGTAGGGTATCAGTTACTTCATATGACTTGATATAAATGACTTACATTAATATTTTAAATATAGAGAGATGCTAAATATATCAATGATAGCAATATTCATCTTTTCCCAAATTCAAAAGTTATGCCCAACAAATATAGTCCATATTAAAGTTTGTGTTATTGTAATGATGTATTTTCACTTGTACATTGTACTACTTAACAGCAATGTGGGCCTCAAAATTGTTGTGATCATCGAACTTGTAAGCTGAAGAAAGGACTAGATTGCTTTGAAGGACCCTGTTGCTCAGGATGCCGTGTAAGATTTATAGATATGAACATTTTCTGTGCGTGTATTAATTATTTGTGGGATACTTTAGAAAACTTATAATTAAGCTATCAGTCAAAATAAGTGATTTTTAAATAAATTATACTTAATAAGTATAGGACCAGATTTCTGATTTTGTGAACTTTTGTTGGTTTTTAGGGCCTCTTTCTTTCTTTCTTTTGACAGGCAGAGTTAGACAGTGATAGAAAGACAGAGAAAAAGGTCTTTCTTCTGTTAGTTCACCCCCCAAATGGCCACTATGGCTGGTGCACTGTGCCAGTCTGAAGCCAGGAGCCAGGTGCTTCTCCTGGTCTCCCATGCAGGTGCAGGGCCCAAGCACTTGGGCCATCCTCCACTGTCTTCCCGGGCCACAGCAGAGAGCTGGACTGGAAGAGAAGCAACCAGGACAGAACCGGCGCCCCATCCGGGACTAGAACCCTTTGTGCTGGCGCCGCAGTGGAGGATGAGCCTAGTGAGCTG
Organism: Oryctolagus cuniculus; assembly: GCF_964237555.1. Taxonomy (NCBI): domain Eukaryota; kingdom Metazoa; phylum Chordata; class Mammalia; order Lagomorpha; family Leporidae; genus Oryctolagus; species Oryctolagus cuniculus. The sequence continues at coordinate 18,761 of NW_027208395.1, read as the reverse complement.
TGTCGCCAGCCAGGGCCTCTTTCTAATATCAGTATTTTCAGTAGCTTTTTTTAAAGTCTTGATTTATTAATATTATAGAACTCCTTATTACTGAAGGTCTTCACTTAAAGGGAGAGTTGTTCATTCCTCCATGTATTACACTTTTATAAATAAAAATATTTTATAAGTAAAACAGTTATTGATTATGATAAATATCTATAAATATGATTTTGAGAGATGTAGAAAATTTCTAAAAATATACGGAGTGAAAATTACTAGGTACAGTATTTTAGAAATAGTATCTGTAGCAAAAATTTAAGCTATGGACTTTTTATTTAAAGATTGTTTTAACTGAAGGATTTCAGTGGCATTTCTATGGTGAACAGCTTGACTTCTGTTCCCTGTTTGCCTTTTCAGCCCCCTCATTGTATTCATAACAGATGCATCTTATGAGAAAACCTCTTTTGAACTACCTGTCTTGGGTTCTATATGACTGACTGTCCTTGACTAACACAACTTTTTTTTTTTTTCTTATTATACGATTGCATTCTTACTTCTGTAATGTTTCATATAAATTAGAAATGATTTAATAGACAATGGGAGCGGCACGGGCGGCGCCGGGAGGCAGTTGACAGGCGTCTGCGGCTTCGCTTCATGGCCGCCCTGCCGCCCCGCCTGGGCTCTCCGGGGACTGGGGAAGCCCGCGGGGGCCCCGAGCCCGAGCTGGCAAGCCGAGCGGGGAACCTGTGCGCGGCGCCGCGGAGGCGCAGCCTGTGAAGCCAAGACGGCAGCCAGCGCGGGGCGATCCTCCCAGCCGGCCGGGATGGCCACGACGGCCGAGCTCTTCGAGGAGCCTTTTGTGGCAGATGAGTACATTGAACTTCTTGTGTGGAGAACCCCAGGAGGAGGCTCTAGAGGTGGACCTGAAGCTTTTGATCCCAAAAGATTATTAGAAGAATTTATAAATCACATTCAAGAACTCCAGATAATGGATGAAAGGATTCAGAGGAAAGTAGAGAAATTAGAACAACAATGTCAGAAAGAAGCCAAGGAATTTGCCAGGAAGGTGCAAGAGCTCCAGAAAAGCAATCAGGTTGCCTTTCAGCATTTCCAAGAACTGGATGAACACATTAGCTATGTGGCAACCAAAGTCTGTCACCTTGGAGACCAACTGGAGGGGGTAAACACACCCAGACAGCGGGCAGTGGAGGCTCAGAAGTTGATGAAATATTTTAATGAGTTTCTAGATGGAGAATTGAAATCGGATGTTTTTACAAATTCTGAAAAGATAAAGGAGGCAGCAGACATCATCCAGAAGTTGCACCTAATTGCCCAGGAGTTACCTTTTGATAGATTTTCAGAAGTAAAATCCAAAATTGCAAGGTTTTGTGAAAGACCAGTTAGAAGAATGTAGGAAATCTGATGCAGAGCAGTATCTCAAAAACCTCTATGATCTATATACAAGAACCACCAATCTTTCCAGCAAGTTGATGGAGTTTAATTTGGGTACTGATAAACAGACTTTCTTGTCCAAGCTTATCAAATCCATTTTCATTTCCTATTTGGAAGACTATATTGAAGTGGAGACTGGATATCTGAAAAGCAGAAGTGGTATGATCCTACAGCGTTATTATGATTCAAAAAATCATCAAAAGAGATCCATTGGCACAGGAGGTATTCAGGATTTGAAAGAGAGAATTAGACAACGTACCAACTTACCACTGGGGCCAAGTATTGATACCCATGGGGAAACTTTCCTATCCCAAGAAGTGGTGGTTAATCTTTTACAAGAAACCAAACAAGCCTTTGAAAGATGTCATAGGCTCTCTGATCCCTCTGATTTACCAAGGAATGCCTTTAGAATTTTTACCATTCTTGTGGAATTTTTATGTATTGAGCATATTGATTATGCTTTGGAAACAGGACTTGCCGGAATTCCTTCTTCAGATTCTAGGAATGCAAATCTGTATTTTTTGGATGTTGTGCAACAAGCCAATACTATTTTTCATCTTTTTGACAAGCAGTTTAATGATCACCTTATGCCACTAATAAGCTCTTCTCCTAAGTTATCTGAATGCCTTCAGAAGAGAAAAGAAATAATTGAACAAATGGAGATGAAATTGGATACTGGTATTGATAGGACATTAAATTGTATGATTGGACAGATGAAGCTTATATCTTGGCTGCAGAACAAAAGAAAACAGATTTTAAGCCAGAGGATGAAAACAATGTTTTGATTCAATATACTAATGCCTGTGTAAAAGTCTGTGCTTATGTAAGAAAACAAGTAGAAAAGATAAAAAATTCCATGGATGGAAAGAATGTAGACACAGTTTTGATGGAACTTGGAGTACGTTTTCATCGACTTATTTATGAACATCTTCAACAATATTCCTACAGTTGTATGGGTGGCATGTTAGCAATTTGTGATGTAGCTGAATATAGAAAGTGTGCCAAAGACTTCAAGATTCCAATGGTATTACATCTTTTTGATACTCTGCATGCACTTTGCAATCTTCTGGTAGTTGCCCCAGATAATTTAAAGCAAGTCTGCTCAGGAGAACAGCTTGCTAACCTGGACAAGAACATACTTCACTCCTTTGTACAACTTTGCGCTGACTATAGATCTGCCCGCCTAGCTCGACACTTCAGCTGAAGTTCAGTTGACCAAGGGAATGTGTTGTACTTCGGCAGACCTCGGTTGACAGAAAGCACAGGCGATTGCTTATGACACAGCCAACATTTTATGGAAAAATGACTGTTTGGAAGTAAACATCAGCCATACTTACTGTTGAGGTTTTATTTGAAATTTGGATACCACTAGATATATTTGGCTTTTTTTCTCCTAAGTTGAATTTTTAATACCATTTTTGAATTTATAAATTTCAAAATCTGCAAAAGTTCATGTCACTGTTTTTGTCCTGGAAAGTGGTGTCAGAAGGCAAGTGAAATGTTACCAGTGTTCCAGTTCTTGTTCTTTGACATGTTCCATTGGGAAATTTTACCATCCCATTTTTGCTTTGGTAACAGGTGAAATACAGCAAAACTGCATTAATTATTCATAAGTTTTTAATGACCAACACTGGTAATTGTTTAACAGATTATTCTAGATTTTTCAGAAGAATTTTTTGCCTTTGTCAAAAGGTTAACATTTAGATAATAATTTATGTAGTTGGATTTTTTCTGATGTACAACAATAATATATTCCCAGAAAAATGTTATAAACTAAAGTGATGAAATGTTTTATGTAGACATTACGAGTGGATCAGAATTCATCTCCTTTCTGAGTAAAACTTAAAAGTTTACTATTTCTTATTTCGTAAATAGATTTTAAGCCAATTCTAGCAAGGAGTTAATAAAATTACCTTATTTTACATTTCCACTTAAGACTTTAACTAAAAGTCCATATTTATTCACTATTTTAATATTATAAGGGAGGTAAAAAAAACTGAGGTATAGCATAAACGGTGCATTTGGGAAGTATTGACAATATTTCACAACAATGTAGTTCTATTAAGATTTCAATTTTACTGCTAACCTTGAATAAGATGGGATGTCTAAACATGCAGTAGTCTTCTGTTTTAAGAATTGGCATTTGGTAGGTAAGATTATATACTCTAAATGTGGAGACAGCTTTTTCATATTTGCAGGTTCTGTCATTGTCCTTTTTCAAGGCATTTCTGAAGTTGTTCCTAGTTGGATATAGTTAATTGAATTGGCTTCCTATGGTGACATAATAAATCTCTTACAAAATCTTAAACATCAGTTAAAAATTTAGAAAGGCCATTCTATCAACTCTATAAACTTCTGCAAAAATGTATTTTAAATTATATGTAGTTTTTCAGTTTCCTTTGTGTTGTTCATAGTCCTAGGCCTAGGAACAGATAAACTTTAATACTTAATTCATTCTTGGCATTTTTTTCTTTAATGGAGACTTTTTTGGCCTAATTTTGGAAAACTTTTTCTTTTGAGAGCCTGATTCTGAATGGTCATCTTTTACCGAACCTTCCATGTCCAGAGCTAACTAACTGCTGTTCAAGTTACCATCGACTTCATTTTCTTCACTTTCTATTTAGCCCGGTGTTATCAAAGTCAGCATAGAAAATGAAGTATGCCAACTTTTGTCAAAACATGTTAGGGCATTGTGGCAGCATTAGGAAGCTGTCTGGATTTGTATTCCTCAGCCAAGGGAGAGCCAGAACACGTTTTGGATACTGGAGAAAATCATATGCCTGTACTGTTGCCATTTTAGAAAGCTCTGATGTGAATTCAAATTATACTTCTGTTACATAAAGCCAACAGTTTTAAGGCAGTAGTTTTAGAGGCCATTTGAACTCTTTGTACAGACAATTTGTAAAAAAAAAAAAAAAAAAAAAAAAAAAAAAAAAAAAAAAAAAAAAAAACAACAGAAACAAAGACAAAAAAAAAACCTCAAATAAAATACAAGAGAACAAAAAAAAGAAATGATTTAATAAATATGAGATATGTTCTCTTTAAAATTCTTTATATAAATTTTATTAATTCTATTTAAAAGGAGTTATTTAACTGGAAGACATCTAGGAGGATTACCAGTAGGTTCTTTCTTCTTCAAAAATGTCTATAATTGAACTTATTTTTCCCTTTGCTCTTTCTATTATTTGTCTCTCACATTTGTCACAAAATTTGGAGGTATTCTATCCTTTCCTAGTTAGTTAGGGTTATTTTATTTGTAAATTGACTAGATTACACTATTTTTACCCAAAAGGAATAATTTTCAAAGCTATATTTGATCTTTATTCCCTTGTACTGAAAAAACAAATAAAATTTTGACTTTGATGTCTCATTTGTGATATACTGTTTCTGGTTCTTTTATCTTCTGATTTTAGTTGATAACATTCATAAGCTTTTGATTATAAAGTAAATTGAAAGCATGCCATTGCAAAAATCAAAGTAGGGAAGGAAATAGAGAGCATGGGAGTTAGGGAGGGAGGTTGGGAAGTATCATGCTCTTAAAACTGCATATATGATGTACACAAATCTGTCCCTTTTATAAAACTAAATAAAAACTGCAAAACTTTTCATTTTTAAATTATTAAAATATTGATATACAAAAAGATATTGCTAGGTGTTACTGAATAAAAGGTGCAGGGTGCAAATTACTGACATAACTTTAAAATAAATATTGACAAACACAACAATATATGAATAATTTCTTTTTATATTTTATTTGTCATTAGTTTAAGCCCCATGATACTGTGTGCAGGGAGACTAAACATGATGAATGTGATTTCTTTGACCATTGTTCTGGAAGATCAGCACAATGTGCTGCGGACAAGACCATAATGGATGGAAATCCATGCAGAAAAGGCACATCTATGTGTTTTGAAGGAGACTGCCCAGATCTTAATGCACGTTGTCGTTCCTTGTTTGGCCCAGGTAATACATTTTTTAAATCTAAAAAGTTGGCTCTCTCTGAAAAATAAAAATTTTATGTTTTTAGATGTATAACTTGATGTTTTGGTATACGTATATGTTGCAAAATAGTCACCACAATTAAGCTAATTAAAATACTCATCATCTCACATAGTTACCATTTTTGTTTTAAAATTTTGTTTTAATATTTTAGATTTCTTAGGAAATTTCATATATTCAATACAGTATATATCATGTACTGTAGTCACACTGATGTATTTTAATGTCAATTTATTCATTTTTTGAACTGACAGATTGTACAGATTGACCAACATCCCAATTTGCACATTGCTCTAGACTCTGGAAAGCACCTTTCAATTTTCTGTTTCTATGAGTTGGCAATTTTAGATTCTACATCGAAGAATTTTAATTTCCTTCTATATCCAGCTGGATCGTTTTCCTTAAGATAATGTCCTCCAACTTCACCCATGACCCATGTTGTCACAAACAGCAACATGTTCTTTTTTTGACACTGAGAACTTTATTTGACATTATTCCTTGTATCATATATATAGCAACTTGTTGAGTATTCACATCTCTATGGGTTAGGTACTATTATTCTTCCCATTAAATATATGTGTATTAAAGAAACTGAGTAACCAACTCAGGGTAATGCAACTATTTATAGTCAGAGATGAGATTCAATCCAAGGCAGTCTAACTGCAGTCTTTGCACTTCCCCAGTACACAGTCTTCCTATTTTAACTAAAAAAAAAAAGCACAATAATCACTAGTATCTGTACTTCCTTCTCTTTTTTCCACAAAAATCTTTTATTTAATAAAGAAAAACAATACATTTCATAAATAAAACTATTCTTCCCACCATGCCTACCCTACTACCCACACTCTCACTTCTCTTTCTACTCACTCTCCTATTTCCATTATTTTTTACTAAGATATATTTTCAAATAACTTTATGTAGATGTGATTAACTGTATACTACATAAAGAGTTCAAGAAATAGTATGAAAAAAGAAACTGTTCCTCAATAGTTGAGACAAGGGCTGTTCAAAGGCATTGCATTTCAAAGTGTCAATGTCACTTCTATAGATTACCTTTGGGTGCTCTATTAGTTATCACAGTCCAGGCAGAACTTAAGGTATTTGTCCTTTTGGATGGCTTATTTCACTAAGGATGATGTTTTCCAGTTTCATTCAGTTTGTTGCAAATGACAGGATTTCACTTTTTTAAAAAAACTATAGTATTCCATGGTGTATATATCCAGTAATTTCTTTATCCAGTCTTTTTTTTTTTTTTTGGACAGGCAGAGTGGATAGTGAGAGAGAGAGAGACAGAGAGAAAGGTCTTCCTTTTGCCATTGGTTCACCCTCCAACGGCCGCCACGGCTGGTGCACTGCGGCTGGTGCACCACGCTGATCCGAAGGCAGGAGCCAGGTGCTTCTCCTGGTCTCCCATGGGGTGCAGGGCCCAAGCACTTGGACCATCCTCCACTGCCTTCTTCCCGGGCCACAGCAGAGAGCAGGCCTGGAAGAGGGGCAACCAGGACAGAATCCGGTGCCCTGACCGGGACTAGAACCCAGTGTGCCGCTAGGTGGAGGATTAGCCTATTGAGCCATGGCACCAGCCTTTATCCAGTCTTAAGTTGACAGACATTTGGGTTGATTCCTTATATTATCTATTGTGAATTGAGCTGCAATAAACATGGAGGTCAGATAACACTGTCATATGTTGTTTTCATTTCCCTTGGGAGTGGGATGCCTGGGTCATATGGTATGTATATATTCAGATTTCTGAGGTATCTCCATACTGTCTTCCACAGTAGCTGTACCAGTTTACATTACCAGCCAATAATGGTTTAGGGTACCTTTCTACCACATCCTTGCCATCTTTTATTGTTTGTTGATTTCTGTATGAAGCCAATTCTAATGAGGGTGAAGTGAAACCTCATTGTAGTTTTGATTTTCATTTCCCTGACGTCTAGTGATCCTGAACATTTTTTCATGTGTCTATTGGCCTTTTGGATTTCCTCTTTTGAGAAAGCCTGTTTAATTCCTTTGCCCAGTTCTTAACTGGGTTGTTTGTTTTGTTGTTGTTGAATTTCTTGAGCTCTTTATAAATTCTGGTTATCAATCCTTTATTAGTTGTATAGTTTGCAAATAATTTCTCCATTCTCAAATATTTTTTCCCTCTTTGCTGACTTTTTCTTTTGCAGTGCAGAGGTTTCTCAGCTTAATGTATTCCCCGTTGTCAATTTTGGATTTGATTGCCTGTGCCTCTGGGCCCTTTTCCAAGAAGCCTGTGCCTATGCCAATGTCTTGCAGGATTTCCCCAATGTTCTCTCTCTCTCTTTTTTTTTTTTTTTTGCTTTGCATGACATAGGTGTTTGGTAAATGCCTTTTTTTAAACTTTTATTTAATGAATATAAATTTCCAAAGTACAGCTTATGGATTACAATGGCTTCTAATAGTTTGATGGTATCAGTTCATAGCTTCAGGTCTTTGATCCATTTTCATTGGATTTTTGTATAAGGTGTAAGGTAAGGATTTTGCTTCATACTTCTGTATGTGGAGATCCAGTTTTCCCAGCACCATTTGTTGAAGAAACTCCCTTTGCTCCAGGGATTGATTTTAGCACCTTTGTCAAAGATTAGTTAGTTGTAGATGTGTGGGTTGTCTTCTGGAGTTTCTGTTCTGTTCTTTTCTATTGGCCTATCCATCTGTTTTGTACCAGTACCAGGCTATTTTGTTTGGGAGTATGTCTTGAAATCTGGTATTGCGGTACCTCTGGCTTTGCTTTTCTTGCATAAGATTGCTATAGCTATTTCGGGTCTCCTATTTTTGCATACAAATTTTCAGCATCATTTTTCTATATCTGAGAAGAATGTCCTTGGTATTTTGATTGGTATTGCATTGAATCTGTAAGTTTCTTTCGGTAGTATGGACATTTTGATGATATTGACTCTTCTAATCCATGAACATGGAAGATTTTTGTTTGTTTGTTTTCTTCTATTTCTTTCTTTAATGTTTTATAAATCTCACCATAGAGATCTTTGACATCCTTGGACAAATTTATTCCAATGTATTTGACTTTTTTGTAGCTATTGCGAATGGGTTGGCTCTTAGAAGTTCTTTCTCAGCCATGGCATTGTCTGTGTATACAAAGGCTGTTGATTTTTGTGTGTTGATTTTATATCCTGCTACTTTACCAAACTCTTCTGTGAGTTCCAGATCTTTGTGGGAATGCTTCCAATCTTTCTGTATTCAACAGGATACTGGCCATGAGTTTCTCATGAATTGTGTTGAGGAATGTTCCTTCTATAGCCTGTTTGCTTAGAGTTTTCATCATTTAAAGGAGTTATATTTTATCAAATGCTTTCTCTGCCTCTATTGAGATAATCATATTGTTTTTGTTCTTCAATTTGTTAATCTGATGTATCACATTTATTGATTTGTGAATGCTGAACCATCTCTGCATACAAGGGATAAATCCCTCTTGGTCCAGTGAATGATCATTCTGTTGTGTTGCTGGATTTGATTGGCTAGTATTTTGCAGAGGTTTTTTGCATCTATGTTCCTCAGGGAAATTCGTCTGTAGTCCTCTTTCTCTGTTGTTTGGAATTAAGTTGGTACAGGCTTCATAGAAAGCGTTTGGGGGGATTCCCTCCCTTTCAATTTTTTTGAATAGATTGGAAGAAGTGAAGTTAGTTATTCTTTAAATTTCTGGTAGAATTCAGCAGTGAAACCATTGAGTCCTGGACTTTTCTTTGCTGGGATGGTATTTATCACTGATTCAACTTCTAGCTTGGTAATTGGTCAGTTTAGGTTTTCTGTGTCTTTATGGCTCAATTTAACTAGGCTGTATGTTTCCAGGAATCTATCCTTTTCTTCTAGGATTCCTGATTGTTTGGCATACAGCTTTTTGTAGTAATTTCTGATGATTCTTTTTATTTATGTGGTATCTGTGGTCACATTTACTTTTTCACCTCTAATTTTATTGATTTGGGTCTTCCCCGTCTTTTTTTGTTTAGTTAGGTCAGTGGTGTGTCAATTTTGTTTCAAAAAACCAGTCTTCATTTTCTTTATCTTTTGTATTATTTTTGTTTCAATTTTGTTTCTTCTCTAATTTTTATTATTTTTTTCTCCTACTAGTTTTGGGGTAGGATTGCTGTTGTTTTTATAGATCTTTAATATACATTGATAGCCCATGTACTTGGTACCTTTCCAGTTCTTGATGTAGCCACCAATAGCTATAAGCTTTCCTCTTAACACTGCTTTTGCTTTATCCCATACATTTTGATAGGTTGTATTGTCAATCTTCATTCATTTTGAGAAAATTTTTTGATTTTTCTTCTGATTACTTCAATCACCCACTGTTCATTCAGGAGCATGTTGTTCAGTCTCCATGTCTTTACATGTGTTCTAGAGATTCTTGAGTTGTTGATTTCCAGCTTCATTCCATTGTAGTCAGAGAGGATGCATGGTACGATTTAGAATTTTTTGAATTTGCTGAGACTTGCTAGATGGCCTAGCCTGTGGTTTGTTGAGAGAAAGTTCCATGCGCTAATGAGAAGAATGTGTATTCTACAACTGTAGGATGAAAGCTCTGTAAATATCCATTAGACACATTTAGTCCACAGTGTTGATTAACTCTGTTGTTTCCTTGCTGATTTTCTGTCTGGTTGATTTGTCCATTGCTGCAAGTGGGGTATTGAAGTCCCCAATTACTATTGTATTGTAGTCTATGTTTCCCTTTAGATCCATTAATACTTCTTTTAAATCACTGTTTTCCTGTAATTAGGTGCACATATGTTTATTATAGTCACATCTTCCTGTTGAATTGATCTATTAATCATTACATAGTGTCCTTCTTTGTCTCTTTTAACAATTTTTGTGTTAAAGTCTACTTTGACATTAGGATTGCTACACCAGCTGATTTTTGGTTTCTGTTAACATGGAATATCTTTTTCTATCCTTTCACTTTCAGTCTGTGTATGTATCCTTGTTGGTGAGATGTGTTTCTTGTAGGCAGCAAAGAGATGTTTTTCTTTTTGAAAGATTTTATTTATTTATTTGAAAGGTAGAGTTACAGAACGTGAGCGGGAGAGTCAGAGAGAAAGGTCTTCCTTCTGTTGGTTCACTCCCCAATTGGTCACAACGGCCGGAACTGCACTGATCAGGAGCCAGGAGCTTCCTCTGGGTCTTCCACATGGCTGCAGGGGCCCAAGGACTTGGGCCATTCTCTGCTTTCCCAGGTCACGAAAGAGAGCTGGATTGGAAGTGGAGCAGCTGGGACTCAAACTGGCGCCCATATGGGATTGTGGTGCTTCACGCCAGGGCTTTAACCCATTGTGCCACAACTCCTGTGCTTTGTTTTTTTTAATCCATTTAGCTAGTCTGTATCTTTTTAACTGGAGAGTTGAGGCTATTTACATTCAAGGTGACTATTGATAAGTAATGACTTGACCCTGCCATTTTTCTGTAACTATTCCTATCATTTACTTTGCATTTCCTTTTATTGGGAGATTTTCTGCCTTCACCTTCTTTCATAATGATGACCATGTTTCTTTTCTTCTGAGGCTGGGTATTATTTCATGTCTGTGTTGTTTGTGTGTGCTATTGTGTGTTTGTATGTGTGTGTATCTATATCTCTATATCTATATATATGTATACATATGTATGTATGTATACATATATATCATGCTTTTGTCCATTCATCCATTGACAGAAATTTAGATTGTTTCTAAACCCTGGATATTGTGAATAATAAAACAGTAAGTATGGTGGTGTACATATTTTTTTACTTACTGACTTCATTTCTTCTGAATGTATGATGTAGTTGTATTTTAATTTTATTTCAGGATGTTTCATATTATTTTCCATGGTAGCATGGGTTTTATTCTTACCAGCATAGCAATGTACACAGGTTCATCTTTTCCATATTCTTACTCACACTTAACAACCTTTTGTCATTTTGATAATAGTAATTATAACAGTTGTGAAGTGATATCTCATTATGGTTTTGTTTTGCATTTTCCTGATGAGTATTGATGTTGGGTATTGTCTCATATTCCTTTTTGTGATTTTTATATCTTACTTGAAGAAATTTTTCAGTCCTCTCCTCATTTAAAAATATGGTTTTTATATGTTTTTGCTATGAGTAGTGTGAGGTCTTTTATATATATATATATATATATATATATATATATATACACACACACACACACTTGTATACATATACATGAAATTATGAAATTAACCCCTTATCAAATCAATGACCTGATGATGTTTTCATATATATATATATATATATATATATATATGCCTTTCATTTTATTTGTTATCTTTTCTGTGGAGAAGCTTTGTAGGATATGACATCTTTAACCCCTTACACACCCACACCCACACACACACATTTATCTACAAAGGACAATAGCCTTGGGAGGCCTCCAAGACCCATTTAAGAGCCTCCATTGCAACAATAAAGGGGAAAACTCTGCAGATAGAATTGCCAAGTAGAGCAATATATAAGATTTCTGGAGATGGCTAGGAATATAGTTTCAGGAAAAGTGCTATAACGTCATCTACTCAACAGATGTCACTGTGATCTCCAGTAGTCAGATCTACAGAGAACAATGGCATTTTCCACAGAAATAACCAACAGCTGAAGGAGACAGCCATACTCCACATTTGTCCCTACAAGTGTGACAAGAGTCACACTGTAGCCTTGCCATGAAGTTAGAGCTGCCACTATTCTCAACCCTGTGTGGCTCTTTATCCCAGAGCCATGACTGTTCCACCCACACTCACTTTCCAGATCCCATTTCTGCGACTACTCCATGCTTGTTAGTGTTGCAGATTCTCTGTGGCCTAAATGTATACCTATGAAACACTAGAGCTACTATAGCTAAGGACTGTCCTGGACTCTGACATTTTTGGACTACAGATACCAGTTATACAGCCAGTCTGAGTGTCCACATCTTGATCATTTGAGCCACAATCACAGACACTTTCTAATTCCTAGAGTTTCTCTGGTTTTACACTCCATAATCTGGTTTCTTATATATCTTGTTTGTATACGTACTCAGAAAAACTGCCACTTCCCTATTCATACCTGAAATTCAGACTTCCACCCTCTGACTATTACACTAATACTCAGCTCTTACACATCATTACCATTGTGCAAATGGGACACCATTTTCTACTGTACCAGTGCCACCACTCTTTAGGACCTTAGAGTGTCGGTTGCTCCACATGTGCTGGTGCTTCAGACCCTGGCTGAGTGGCCAACTGACTGTGTGCAATACACATCAGTGAACACATCAGTGAAATCACTCCAGGGCTTGACCTAGTTCCAAGAAAAATCTCCATGGAGTATTACTTTTCCAATGGGAGAAAAAGTAAGCGTGAGTACCCCAGAATCCATTGCCCTCAAAACAACCCTGTTTTAGATACAATAGGTTTAGCTACTGATGACCCAGGAGTCTTTTCTAATGTTGAACTCAGGTTATAGAACTTCAAAGAGACTATATTGGTATACTGTAATTAGAGACAGAACCAACCCACACAACTCAGCAGACAACCTTGAATTTGCACCTCGGTGAAGGTTTTTCCCCACTATAAGCAATCTATAAATCGCGGAAGAACTGCGTACTTTTATTTTTAAAGATTTTATTTATTTATTTGACAGGTAGAGTTACAGACAGTGAGAGAGACAGAGAGAAAGGTCTTCCTTCCGTTGGTTCACTCCCCAAATGGACACAACAGCTGGAGCAGCGCCAATCCGAAGCCAGGAGCCAGGTGCTTCTTCCTGGTCTCCCATGCAGGTGCAGGGGCCCAAGCACCTTGGACATGCTCCACTGCTTTCCCAGGTCATAGCAGACAGCTGGACTGGAAGAGGACCGGGACTAGAACTGGCACCCATATGGGATGCTGGTGCTGCAGGCAAATGCCTGACAAGGATTCAACAATAATCATTCTAAGGATCCTCACTGAAGTACAAAAGAAAAAGTAAACATGAATGAAATCAGGCAGAAAATAAACAAAACAAAAAGTTTAAAAGAGATGAAAATTATAAAAAAGAATCACACATAAATAGTTAAGCTTAAGGGTACAATTAATGAAATGAAAAATGCAATGAGAAAATTAACAATAGAATTTGTAAAGTAAAAGAAAGATCTTTGAACTTGAAGATGTAGAGGAGAAAAAAAAAAAGAAGAATGAAACGGAATGAAGGAACCAAGAAAAATTGATACTGTACCAGGAGTGCTAACACTATAAGAGTTAAGAAAGAAGAGATAAGTAAAGGAACAGAAGATTGTTTAAGGAAATAATAGGTGAAAACTTTTATAAATAGATAAAACATTATAAAAACCGAGGGACTGGAAGCTTTGTATTTAGGTAGGTTCAATCCAAATAAGATTACCACAAAATATATTACACTCAAGCTGTCAAAATTCAATGAGAATTAATTTTGGAAATAGCCTTTGTATGAAAATTCATACAAAGGAATACAAATGGGGCTATCAGTATACTCCTTGAAAGAAACTTTGCAGGTGACTAGAGTGGGATGATATTCTGATAGTGCTGAAAGAAAAAATGCTAATGAAGAATACTGGATTTGAAAAAAACTGTCCTTCAGAGATAAAGATAAAACCTTCTAAGACAAAGTCTCACCAAAATGTCTGTCCTACAAGAGATTCTGATGGGATTTATTCAAATGGAAGCAAATGGGCTCTATCTAGTAATAGGCAAAAAACTCACTGGAAAAATAAGTACATAATATAATTCAGAATATCAAATACTGAAATTGTGATTTGAAAGTTACTTTTCTCTAAGATGAAAGATAAAAGTAAAGGTATTATAGTAATTAGTATTGTAAGTACAGTAATATAAATAGTTACAGAAATAAAAATATGAAATTTAAGACATTAAAATGTGAGGAGGGGGAAATATGTGTTTTTATATACAAACAAAGCTATGTTGTTTTTTTATTTTTTTTTTATTTTTTGAAAGGCAGAGTGAGACAGTGACAGGGAGAGAGAGACAGAGAGAAAGGTCTTCCTTTTTCCATTGGTTCACCCCCCAAATGGCTGCTAAGGCCAGCGTGCTGTGCCGATCTGAAGCCAGGAGCCAGGTGCTTCCTCCTGGTCTCCCATGCGGGTGCAGGGCCCAAGGACCTGGGCCATCCTCCACTGCCCTCCCAGGCCACAGCAGAGAGCTGGACTGGAAGAGGAACAACCGGAACAGAATCCGGCACCCCAACCGGAACTAGGACCCGGGTGCCGGCACCGCAGGGGGAGGATTAGCCTAGTGAGCCATGGTGCTGGCAGCTATGTTGCTATAATTTCCAGTTAATTTGTAATATCTGAGACATTTTCTGTAAGCTCCATGGTAACCAGAACTACAAAAAGAGAGAGAAAAGAATCAAGAATTACACACAGAAAATCATCAAACCACAAAGAAATACAACAAGAGCAAAAGAAAAGAAAAAAAAAAATCTAAGAAACATCTGGAGAAAAATAGCAAGTTTACATCCTACTTATCAATGTGCACTGCACCCCATAAATATGTCTATTGCTAAAAATATGATGTTAAAAGATAAATGGCCATTGCTCATTTCTTTTTTTTTTTGCTCATTTCTTTACAGGATGGTTTTGTTGTTGAGTTTCTTCAAGCCCTTATAAATTCTGGATTCTAATAAAGATATTGGATACATAATTTGAAAATATTTACTGTCATTCTGTCAATTGCCTCTTCAGTTTCTTGACTGTTCCTTTGCTGTGCAGAGACTTCTTGATGCAATGCACAAGATTAGTCTATGTTTCCTTTTATTGCCTGTGATTCTGGTGTCTTATCCAATACATTTTGCCTATACCACTGTCTTGCATTGTATCCCTATGTTTTCCTCTCATAATTTGATGGTTTTTAGTCTTAGGATTAGAGCCATGATCCATTGTGGGTTAATTTTTGTATAGGATGTGTGTTAAGGATTTAATTTCATATTTCTGGATGTAAAGACCCAATTTTCCAAGCACCATTTGTTGCAGAGACTTTACTTTCTCCAAAGAGTGGTGTTAGCTCACTATCAATGATTAGCTTGTTGTAGATGTATGGATTAACTTCTGGGTTTCTAATCTATTCTGCTGTTTCCCATGTCTGTTTTTGTGCCAATATGAGGTTATTTTGATTATAACAGATCTGTAATATGTGTTTAAATCTGTTATTGTGCTGGCTCCGGCTTTGTTTTTATTGTTTAATTTTGGCTATTTGGTGTCTATTTTTTTTTGACAGGCAGAGTGGACAGTGAGAGAGAGAGACAGAGAAAAAGATCTTCCTTTTTCCGTTGGTTCACCCTCCAATGGCCATTGTGGCCAGTGCGCTGTGGCCGGTGCACCACGCTGATCCGAGGCCTGGAGCCAGGTGCTTCTCCTGGTCTCCCATGCGGGTGCAAGGCCCAAGGACATGGGCCCTCCTCCACTGCATTCCCGGGCCAGGGCAGAGAGCTGGACTGGAAGAGGAGCAACTGGGACAGAATCCGGCGCCCCGACCGGGACTGGACCTGGTGTCTGGGGCTGCACGTGGAGGACTAGCCTAGTGAGCTGTGGCACTGGCCGATTTGGTGTCTTTTTAGTTTCCATATGACGATTAGGATTTTTTTTCTAGCTCTGAGAAGAATATCCTTGGTGTTAGGATTGAGATTGCATTGAAACTGTGAAGTTCATTAGGTCGTATGAATGTGTTGGATTGTTTTCTCCATTTTAATTCTATTAGTTAGTGTTAGCAGACACTAGTCTTGTTTATGTGATCACTTTGACTCTTAGACCTATCATTATGATCAGTTATGAACGGAAACTGATCATTTGACTACTGAGATGGCATTGGTACCTGCCACCTTGAAGAGAATGAATTGGAATCCCCTGGCACGTTTCTAACTCTACCATTTGTGGCAAGTCCAATTGAGCATTTGCCGAACTGTACATCTCCTCCCTCTCTTATTCCCACTCTTATATTTAACAGGAATTGTGGGGAGCAGCCCGGACTGGACTGAGTTACTGGAATTAAGACTTATTCTATGCATCTGCTCTCCCACAATATGGCGCTGGGAGAGAAGTAAACAGCTTCTGCACAGCTGCCTCCAGTTCAGCCAATAAACTGTAGGACTTGCTCCTGATTGGAGGAGAGCAGCGTACTCGGCGTGTGGGCAGCCGAGTTAGGATTGGCAGAGGAGGACTATAAAGGAGGAGAGAGACGGCATGCACCGGGAACATCTAAGGGGAACATCTAGCTGAAGGAACACCTGTGCAGCCCCCGAGAAAGCCGGCCGGCGGTGTGCCGCTCCCCTGCGGAAGTGGGGAATGTGGCCAGGGGGAACTGCCCTTCCACGGAGGTGGAAGGGTCGGTAGCCAACCCGGGAAGAACCAGCAGCAAACCCGGGGAGGGCCGAGCAGACGAAAGAACAGCGCAGGGTTCTGTGTCGTTCCTCCACGAAGAGGGGGAGCGACAGGAATCACTTTTCAGTTAAATTTAAATGCCTAAGAATAATTGTGTATTAGTTAAACAGTTCAACAAATGTATTAAGCAGAACAAAAAAATACTAAAAAAATAAAGTATTAAGTTGTTCCTTTACAGTCAGGACAAGGGCTGATCAAGTCACTGTTTCTCATGGTGTCCATTTCACTTCAATAGGTTTCCTTTTAGGTGCTCAGTTAGTTGTCACCGTTCAGGGAGAACATATGATATTTGCCCCTTTGGGACTAGCTCATTTCACTCAGCATGATGTTTTCCAGATTCCTCTATTTAATTGTAATTGAACAGATTTCATTTTTTTACTGCTGTATAGTATTCTATAGAGTATATGTCCCAGAATTTCTTTATCCAGTCTTCTGTTGATGGGCATTTAGGCTGATTCCAGGTCTTAGCTATTGTGAATTGAGCTGCAGTGAACATTCAGGTGGAGGCAGATCTTTTATTTGCCAATTTAATTTCCTTTGGGAAAATTCCAAGGAGTGGGATGGCTGGGTTGTATGGCAGGGTTATTTTCAGGCTTCTGAGAAATCTCCAAACTGATTTTCATAGTGGCTTTACCAGATTGCATTCCCACAAACAGTAGGTTAGTGTCGCTTTTTTTGACGAATCCTTGCCAGCATCTGTTGTTGGTAGATTTCTGTATGTGAGCCATTCTAACAGGAGTGAAGTGAAACCTCATTGTGGTTTTGATTTTCATTTCCCTCATTGCCAGTGATCCTGAACATTTTCTCATGTGTCTGTTGGCCATTTGGATTTCCTCTTTTGAAAAATGTCTATTGAGGTCCTTGGCCCATCTCTTAAGTGGGTTGTTTGTTTAGTTGTTGTGGAGTTTCTTGATTTCTTTGTAGATTCTTGTTATTAATCCTCTATCGGTTGCATAGTTTGAAAATATTTTTTTCCCATTCTGTTGGTTGCCTCTTCACTTTCCTGGCTGTTTCTTTTGCAGTACAGAAACTTCTCAATTTGATGCAATCCCAACTGTTAATTTTGGCTTTGATTGCCTGTGCCTCCAGGGTCTTTTCCAAGAAGTCTTTGCCTGTGCAAAGGCTTGTCTTCCATCCCCTGGTTCACTCCCGCAACTGGCTGCAATGGCCAGGGTTCGCCTATCTAAAGCCAGGAGCCAGGAGCTTCTTCTGGGTCTCCCACATTGGGTGCAGGAGCCTAAGTACTTGGGCCATCTTCTATTGCTTTCCCAGGCCATAGCAGGGAGCTGGATCAGAAGAGAAGCAGCCGGGACTAGAACCAGCATCCATATGGGATGTTGGCACTTTAGGCCAGGGCTTTAACCTTCTGCACCACAGCGATGGCCCCGATTGTAGTTGCTTTTGAGAGAAACAGCTTTACTCCAAGAGCCAGAGAATTCATCCTACTTCTGGAAAGTGTTTTCAGACCAAATACAGAAATGTCCTACATGCCCACCAGGTACAAGAATTAATATGGTCAGTCTGCTTTCTTTGAAAAGAGTGACCCCAAGGATATTATTGAAGTCATTGATAAACATTGTCCTCATTACAGATGACCCTTCTTATTGACAAGTCACTGAGTGCATTATTTATTTTTATAGCCTTTATGTAATTGGAAGTTGCTATTGCTATGTCTCCATGGGCACTATTTTCTTCATTATGTATATTCTGTGAAATTTTAATTTGTTGGATATTAGTTCATATTGTGGGTTCCACAGTTCACAATTGTTTAATCTGTATGTTTCATGGTCTATTTTTATAATTTTAATTTGTTATTTTCTTGTTTTCTTTTAAATCTTGAAATATGTTTATTAAATATACATTTTCTTTGTAGATTAAATTATAACAATAATTTTGGGATTTTTTTATAATGACAAAATTTTT
>NW_027208394.1:0-16221 GCF_964237555.1 Oryctolagus cuniculus | reverse complement strand
GGCCCAAGCATTTGGGCCATCATCCACGGCTTACCCAGGCACATTAGCAGCGAGCTGTATTGGAAATGGTGCATCTTGGACTTTTACTGGTGGCTATATTGTATGTCAGCACTGCAGGCGGAGGCTTAACCTTTTTTGCCACAGAACCGCACCCCCTCCTTAACTTCTTATATAATAATCTCGATGCAATTTACAACTATTAGAGTAACTTACTTAATAACTTAGAAAATTTTGCTGTTCCTCAGCTTCATTTTCTCATCTATAATGTTAACATGTTCATCTAGCTAATTCTGAATTTCTCTTCCCATTCTGTAGTACAAGAACTATTAAAGTAGTATCTAAATGAAAAAAAAAAGTAGTATCTAAATGGACAGTTGTACAGATTATTCACTGCCGAAGATCACTCAGAAAGCTATGCACCATGTACATATGCATAGGCTGTTTACTACAGAAGGACTAATGGGTCTAAAATCTAGTTTGACCTCCATTTGACAAGCTGTGCTCATGGAGATGACTAGAGAGAGGTGTGCTTCTGCAGAAACTACAAAAATATAAAGTCTAGGACTATAATCTTACGTTAAAGTGTGGTATATCATGAACACATTGGAACAAACTCACTCCTACATTACTCATTCTTTCAATCTTTTAACAAATTAACAAATTCTTCAAAGTCTTTTTCTTAATTTCTGGGGATCATAACCACCTGTGAAGTGGGCAATGTTTCTTTGTGAGGCTATAAGCTCTCATCAGCTTGCTACCTTCCCCCTACAAAATAGCTATCATCTACTGTTTCACTACTTTATTGCACTCAAAACATGAACTATGGCCTGTTTGTTAACCTTGTTTTCTTGTGGTTTTTGTATTGCTTTTTTTTTTTTTAACTGAATTCACCTTCTTAGTTCTACTTCCCCCAGATACTTGTCTTGTGTATTTGCCAGTTAGACAAATCTCCTTACAAATCCTGCCTGTGATTTAATTCTTCCTTACTAAAAGATAAATAAGGAAATCCTTCTTATGAGTGCCTTCCCTCTTAACAGTCTGCCTTGATAGTAACCTGATTCCAATTATCCCTACCATTTCTTATACCTAGCTTCTTCCACATCTGTCCCCCTTGGGTTTTCACTGAAGTAGAATAATGGAACTGTGCATATTTACTTTTGTGTACTTACATTCACTTAGCCTTATTCTGCAAGCTACAATGAGTAACATTTTTCAAATCACAGATATTGCACTTACCTCCCTTGTTAGCTCACCACAGTTCACAACAGGCAGTAGTCTAAGGTGGGCCGTCGGTTTTCAGCAAATCAAAATCAGCATATTTTAAAGGTGCCAATGAAAACTACTAGATTTTATTATAAAACTCTCACTCCAACAAAAGCACATTTAGTTAGGCAAATGTGAAATAAATCTATTTTGTAAAACCCAAGATCATT
This sequence comes from Oryctolagus cuniculus, assembly GCF_964237555.1. Classification (NCBI taxonomy): domain Eukaryota; kingdom Metazoa; phylum Chordata; class Mammalia; order Lagomorpha; family Leporidae; genus Oryctolagus; species Oryctolagus cuniculus. The sequence goes on along the minus strand of NW_027208394.1, from coordinate 14,788 downwards.
AGAGAGAAAAACAAAAGAGCACAGGTCCCATAGTCCAACTTGAGGTTTTGAAATTGGTTCCATGACTCACTACCTAATTCTTTTCCCTACTACTCTTTTGAAAAGTAAAGTTAACAGAGTTTCTGTCATATAAGTTTGATGTTCATGTATTACAGAAATACTACTGCTAGTTGTATTATATAGCCAAGTTTAACATAAGCAAATAAATGACAAAAAATACATTTATGAAAACAACATCTTGAACAAGTTGGAGTGAATTCCAAGAATTATCATTTATACTCATTTAAAATCATTGATAACTGAAAGTTTAGTGTACACTGTGGATGATTCTACTATATACAAGGGGGCCTTAAAAAGTTTGTGGAAATGGAATTGAGAAGTTTATTTTGGTGACAAAATTATATGAACCATGCATATTTTTTATTGAAAAATTCATGGAAAATGAACATTTTGGGGGAAAAAAACCATGCATGGATTTCACCAAAAAAACTGCACCAATATAGTATTTGAGCCTATTTTCCCACATACTCTTTGAAGTCTCATTCTGTGTATTACTATTGAATTTAATCTTCATGACAAGAATATACCTAAGGTATTACTATTTTACCATTTTACAAATGTGACATTCCAGTCTTCAAGAAGTTAAACAGTTCACTCCAAATCACAGTTAACAAGTAAACAAGCCAGGGTTTCAACTTAGGTGTGTGTAACTCCAGGGCAACACACTTCAATTAATGATTCGCAAACATCATGTCGCACCAGAAGTACTTCGACAGCTTTGCTAATTGTTGGGGCCGGTCCGACCCATCCTCAAGTCTCTGACTCAGTTACTGTAGTGCAGGACCTGAGGATCTGATTTCTGGGAAGCTCCAGGAGATACATTGTAGACAAGACATACTTTGAGAATCACTGGCTTAAATCATGAAGTATACCAACATGATTGTTCAGACAAGAAGCCTATAGCAAAACTAAGTATCTGCGTAGGCTTAGACTAGTATTTCAGGATTACGATATCATGACTCCCCACATCCTTAAAATCTTTACATAACTTAGAACTTAAAAATCAGTGTTTACCATAGTCAAATCCAAGTACTATTTATTTCATTGAAGTAAGTCAGTTTTTTGTTTGTTTGTTTTGTTTTGGTAAGCTCATGCTGATTTTTGGAAGCATGGTGACACTGATTTATGAAAGAAATTGAATTCATCCAGAGTATATATTGACCATAGCTATTTCTGATCTGATGGGGTTTGTTTTCTATCTGCTGATTCACATTGTTTTAAGTAAAATTCTCATTTAAATTGAGCTATTATTATCTACAAGTGATTTTCATCTCATAGACTCATGTATATGGTTCCCAGAACAAATTAAAGAATTAGAATTCAAAAGGTCACTTTTAGGACTTAGAACACCCAGTGCTCCCAAACAAAATGATAGTTTCCCATGTCAAAATGCAGCTCCCCACTTTGAGACCAACGATATGCCTTATTTGCTAGGAGACATTTAATACATTCATTGCCTCTGATAACAACCCCATAAATCCCACAGTTTGAAATATTCCAAATTATCTAATAGTTGGCCATATCGTAGTAGTGCTTTTTTTGTTTTTGTATTTTAAAAGAAGAAAAAAAAAATTGAAGTTCATGCCACATTTGGTGTTTTTTTTTTCACTTTTGATTTTATAATTCCAAAATACTAAGTATTCTTATTCAAATTGGAAAAACTGACAAAGCTAAAAAAATCCTGAATTTATAATATGTCAAAAATTATTTTAGGAATTAGAAAAATGTTGTCTCTAAGGCATTCTATAACACTGTAACTTTATATCACAATAAGAATTAGACAAGATTCCACAGTATAAAATTTTAGTGATATCATAAACTTTTTATCATATTCAGGAGGTAGTTGCTTCCACAACTTAGAGGAAAAGAATTAGGAGTGGATTCATTTCACTAATCTATTATGGGCTGGGCCAAATGCTAAGATATAAAATATCAGTATTGTCATCCAAAATCATAAACCTTCTTATTAAGTCTGAATAAAGTGCTGAAATCTATTTCTAATAAGTGTTGACTGATCTTGGCAAATCAAGAGAAACAGACCACACATAACTAAAATTCAACAAGTCATCACTGGTTTTGTTTCTCAGAGGAACAGAATGCATAAGATCCAGACTGCCACTTTTAATGATGAAAAGAAGAGAAAAATTAAAGATAAGATATTGATGATGGAATTCTGATTTCAAAAGCATTAATTTTGACCTGGCGAGTTTTTGGTTCATATTTAAAAATGAAATTAGGGTTCCAGTATGAGATAATCTTTTAATGAGTAAAAATGGGGACTTGTCCATAATCTCTCAACACATTAGAATAAATCTATAAAAAAAGATTCAATCTCAGTAATGATTAATGACTGACATCATGAAGGGGCATGGATTCTATTTCACAAACTAATAACACCTTGAAAATGTAAATGATACTTGTCTGCAGTTAGTCTCAGCAATTATTTTTTTTAATTCAACCTTTGGGAAACTACACATGATATACCCTCTATACTCAATCTCTTATATACTCTTCATATTTTCTTGACTTCAATGAAATCCTCTTAAATGGCAGGAATGCTAGAAGGCTCTCACTGCCTCAGATTTTCTTTGCTAGGAAAGTTCTAATATTTCATTTCTGAACTCACTGATAACTGATCTAAAACACTCAAGAATAAACTCCTCCTCTTTATAATAATCTCAAGTCACTCATACATACAACTAGTTAGCCCATCTTACCACATTTAAGTTAGAATTCGAACAATTCAATGCCATGCATCCTCCTCACACTCTGATAAATTGTACCAACACCTTGGGTAGCTCAACATTCATATAGAAGACTCAAGCAAAATCCAAGCTTTTTTTTCTAAATTTTTATTTCAAATTTGATCTCCACTGAATTTCAGATTTGTCCTGCATTGTCCACATCTCATAACTTAGACAAAAACTGGAGGATTCTATATTTTATGATAGGCTCTCAAACCTCCCTCACATCTTCCATGACCCATTTTAATTTTCTTCTTATTAGAATACTTTGTATTAGAACACTAAAACATATCAAAATATACCCCACTCCACCCCCATCTTTGTTTCCAACATTCCTTTACCGGAATCACAGCTTTTTCAGTGTAGTTTGGAATTTGAGGTTCACTGCATTACATCTTTGTGACAGTAAAATCACTCAGCTCAAGATTGCTAACACTCATTACATACTTTATTGGACTAATCAAAAAATAAAAAAAGGTATTACATGCTGAGTATCCCTTATCTGAAAAGCTTCAGACCAGAAGTGTTATGGATTAGATTTTCTTTGCATACTTTGAGGTCTTTACATATTCATAAAGAGATGACCAGGTCTAATTATGAAATTCATTATGTTTCAAATACACTTTGTAAACATAAACTGAAGGTAATTTTATACAATATTTTTAATAATTTTGTGAATGAAACAAAGCTTCATGATATAGAATTTTCTACCTTGTAGCTTCCTATCAGTGCTCTACAAGATTTTGTAGTGTTTCACACTTTCAGATTAGGGAGATTCAATCCCCAACTCACAAAACAGAAAGCCCTTCAGTAAACAAGCTCCAGGACTTGTCCAGTCTCTAGGTTAATGATGTCCTAAGGATCTCAGTTCCTTCATCTCTCTACTTTCCAATAGTTACCTTTTGCATTTGCATCTCCAGTCCAGTTGAAAGACATCTGCTAAAATGCTAGGACTCATGTAGAAATAATATTAAGGGGCAGAGCTGGTAGACAAACATCATATCAACCTCTTGAAGGAGCACCCATATTTCTTCTTTTCACATCTCACTGGCAAGGAAGCAGTCCAACATCACTTCAGAAACCAACTAATGCCAAGTACATGGATAATACCAAGAGGGAACTACCCAGGAGTTATCCAACTGATGGGACTTCCCTAAGTCTTGTGGAAAACAGACAAACACACAAGATCAAAATAAGGCTCCTCCAATGATGATGAAAAGAATGGCTGGCAGACGTATCCAGAAGGCCTGCTTGTCTATTCGTTTTTGCCAGTATCCATTTTTCTTTTGCCATTTCTTCTCTCTGCATTTGTTCATTATGAGTACAGAATCTGAATTATTATAATATTAATGGTTTCTATAATCTTTACCCTATCTTGTACATCAATATAGAAATTCATGCCGATTTACAAAATTGCCTAATTAAAAAGAGGGGCATGGTGCAACAGAAACAGTACTTTCCTTCAAATGAAACAAAACTACAAAATAGTCACTCTCCCAATTTAAGTTCTGGCACTCCTACTCCTGCCTTTGGGAAATTCACCAACTTCAAAAACCAATATGCAGAGGTGGATATATCCTGCATGTCATAAAGTTTTAAGTCTGAATGTTCTTCAGTGATATAAGCTCCTTTAACACCTATGAATATCCATTCTGGAATTGTATTATTTTTCTTAAAAAAGACTCTGAGATTTTTATGAGCTTCACACTCCTGAAAATCTGCTCCTGCCTCTGCTGATGCGTCAATTTTTTCTATTTGTGTGCTATTAAGCATGTCATTTTCCTATCTATCCATTTTCCCACTCTAAAAATATGGTTTAATAGAAGGAACCCTGCCTTTCTTGCAAAACTGTGATTGGGATCAGAAATACATACATAAAAGTGCTATGTAGCAATGTTCTGTGTAATTATTATAATCATCGATATGCAGTGTTCTCTTGTGGCTGCTATTATCCAGCAAGTGTCTGCAGTTGCATCTGCTCCTGCCAGTTTGTCTCCAGGACATGACAAGAGTTAAGCTCAAAATGAGCTGAGCCATCCGTGATTACTGTCCAGAATGCTCATTCAGTTGCAGGTGTTTTCCAGCTATCCACTGTGATGTTCCATTGCTTCAGGCTGTGCTACAGGGGACCCTCATAGAGTTTCATCTGTCTGCCATGTGCTCAACCCCCTTCCAGCCCTAGGGAGTTGACTTTCATGTACAGTGGTTTCAACTTCTCAGGACTGCATGAGTCCTGAGATCTCATTGTGGGAAACTATGCCCTACCATCTGGCATGAAGCATGGTACTAAGAGATGCTGATAGAATTTGTCTTGTAATTGAATGTGGTGATGGTAGGTGCCATTTCCATAAACAAGACTAGACAGCACAATAGCTTCATAGACTTTAATTTTAGTCTGGAATGTGTTTCTTTGTTTTCATCATCCTGTCATTCTTGCAAATGTTATGAGTTTTAAAATATGATTTATTACTTTACCTACTAATATGCCATTATTAGATAGTGAGCTGCTGAAGTAGCAGAATTCAGTAACAAGCAATTTCACAAGTAATTATGCAGTCAAGGGTCGAGTGCACCCAAATGCTGCAAGGACTGGGTGGACAATAGCAAGGAGAAAGCTATCAGTGGGTGCAGAGATGAGCAGACTGAGTTTCAAAGAGAAATAAATATTACTGTCCTGGCCATGCCATCATTGTAGCACTGATCAGTACAATGACATGAAGAGGGGACTCTACTCAGGACAAATCCTTTAGTGGCCTCATTTCCCTCCTCTCGACATCGTACAGTGACTAAAACAAATCAAAATCAGCATTCACAGTGCCTACAATATACTGAACATTTATAATGTGCTCTTCTTATATATTATCACACTTTAACATTAAAACAATCTGATAAAATAATGATATCAATATTTTACATAAGAAACAAGAGTTTTAAAATTAACTCATTAACCCATGGAATTGTGATATAAATACAACCTCATTTTAATTCACTATTCATTAGCAATGGGTACATAACAGAATCTCCTAATGGGGGGAAAAGAAGAAAAGGAAGAGGAAGAAGAAGAGAGGGAGGAGGAGAAGGTGGAAAAAGAAGAAATTGTTACTTGTCATATTCACTAGTTTGGTGACTTAAAGTGCGGATTCCTGTATTTTAAAGTTATTCTACAGGTAATTCTGATGCACACTTTTAATTGGAATCGTCTCAGTGTACTTAGCCTTTCAAGAATAATTGTAAAATGTCATCTAAAGTGATGATGAGTAGGAGGACAGAAACTTGTTAAGCATGGAACCTGACTGCAGGTATAAGACTCACCTATCTTTTTTCCTCCTACTGATATCTGGCATGGCAAAGATTTTCTTCCTGAACTGAGTGACAAATAAATTAGCAGTAGCAACTGGAGGAATTCTTGCATAATTAGGAATAAGGCTATCAGATGGAGCCCAAATGCTAATGCTGAGAGGACTAGCAGATGATGAGAAAGTAAAAATTGGGGAAAATATATTTAGCCCTTTTTTAAAATGCAGGGTCCTCAGTCTTATCCATCAGACTGCATCAACTAATATTCAGAAACAGAATCGTCTTTTTCCTAAACACAGGCAGTTCTCTATGACCCATATTTACAAATCACTGGGACATTTTTGTCAAGAAAATACTGATTCATTTGAAAATATTTAAAGATAACATATATTAACTATAGTATTACTCCTTATCTAAAAAAAAAAAAAAAAGAGAGCAATCACATTAATTATCTTTTGTGACATTTTCAAAGTTAATTCTAGGCCAAATTGTCTACATATGACCAAAGATCTATACTCTAATCCTAATACTAAATTCACAGAAATAAAGCAAATAAAAATACAACAGCTACTGGGATAGTATATTGGCATACAGCATGGATTATGGAACCCAGCTGCATGGCTCTTACTTGAGCTACCTGTATGACCATAGGCAGATCACTTAACCTGTCCTTACCTCAATTTTCCCAGCAATAAAATGGAAAAATAATCATAGTGCTTACTTCATTATATTATTTTCAGGATTACTTAAAATTAAACTATGTAAAATAAAGCAGCATTTAATAAACAGTGAGCATTCTATAAACATTCACTATCATCAATGTTATTTTAGCATTTTTGAATCCAAATGTGTAATAGACATGTATAGAATGGCAGAGTTGTAAGGGCCTTTTTTTGCAAGCAAAGAAGGGAAAGCCTGTGCTACTTTGCAAAGCAAGTCACAAGGCATAGAAATAACCAGGATACAGTGTGCTGAACAGAACAGAACACTAACTCGGTAACAATGACATTCTTTCCCAGTGACCACATTCTAGGAGCTCAAAAGAAGAACAACTTTAAATGACTCATTTTCAACATTTTTTAGAGATACATTTTATAAACAGCCTATTATATTACTTATAACTAGATCTAACACAAAACAATCCATGTTGAAAATTATTTAACTTAAAGTATGTCATGTGCTCAAACTACTCATGTATCACTTATATTTTCTTTTCAGAAAGATTTCTGTGGCCTGAAAAAGATAACATTTCTCTGCAGTACTTTCCCTAGATAACACTGTACTGATTTAACCTTATTCTGTAAAGTTGACCAATTACACAAGAAAAATAATGAAACATGATAAAAGTCAGAGCACCAACTCATACTCCAGGCAGCTTTTTAATTATCCCCACAGTCTCATTATGGAGCTGTTTCTCAACAGAAATAATAAACTCTCTCTTAACATAATCTCAAGGACAAAAATTGTAGCCTCTGCTTCCCATAACGGAAAATGTGAAACATCCTTTTTGTGAAGCCCTTTTGCTACAGATCTCTTTCAAAAACTTCATAGCTTTCAAGAACAGCTTTGCACACATAAGAAGAATAAGACAGAGAACCAACACCATCTTCATTGAGATCTCAAAGAACAAGATACTGTGAATGGGAAGATGCAGAGGAGAGTGCCAAGGTCAGTTCCTCTAGATGGTAACACAATTTTTTAAAGTTTTTTTTTTTTTTATTTGAAAGGCAGGAGTTACAGAGAGGCAGAGAAAAAGAGAGAGAAAGAGAGAGGTCTTCAATCTACTGGTTCACTCCCCAGTTGGCCACAATGGCCAGAGCTGAGCTGATCCCAAAGCCAGGAGCTTCTCCCGGGTTTCCTACACAGGTGCAGGGGCCCAAGCACTTGAGCCATCTTCTACTTCTTTCCCAGGCCATAGCAGAGAGCTGGATCAGAAGGGGAGCATCAGGGACTCGAACCCCCACCCATATGGGATGCCAGCATTGCAGGCAGTGGCTTTACCCATTATGCCACAGTGCTGGCCCCATACAATTTATTTTAAAGCTACTTATTTTTAAAGATTATTTTTTGATTTATTTTGAAAGGCAGAGAGATGGACAGAGAGAGAGAGAGAGAGAGAGAGAGAGAGAGATCTGCTGGTTCATTTCCAAAATGTGTATAAAGCTGGGTCAGGCCAAAACCTGAGCTAGGAACTCAGTCTAGGTCCCTCACATAGGAGGCAGGGACCCTACCATATTTGAACCATCCTCTGCTGCCTCCCACACATATTAGCAGGAAGCTAGAATCAGGAACAGAGGTGGAACTGAAACTCAGACATGCTGATATGGGATGAAGGCAATCCCAAATGGCATATTAACTACAACACCAAATGCCGCTTCCTGGTATAACATTTTTGGAGGGGGAAACCTATGAATGTAAAGATAATTTATAATCATTTATAAAACTATAAAAGGAAGCTGGAATTCTATAGCACAACCCTGAAACAAGAAAAAAAGGAAAAAGAAAAGAAAAAAATAGAAAAGGAGGAAAAGCCAGTTTACAGATTTCAAGACAGATTTAAAAGTGTCTGCTATGCAGAAAATGTTTCAAGAGCCAGGAACAGACAGCCTGGCAGTTAAGTCACCTACATCCTGCACTGGACTGGTTGGGTTCAGTTCTTGGCTTTAACTCCTGAATCCTACTTCCTGGCAATGCAGATCTTACCTCAAATGACTGTATTTCTGATTTCTGACACCCTTATGGGAGTCCTGAATTGAGTTCACAGCTCCTGGCTCCAGTTCCAATCCAGCTTTGGTGACTGTGTGTACTTGGGAGTGACCCAGCAGACGGTAGCTCTGCCTCTCTCTGTTTCTCTACCTCTCAAATAAATAAATAATGAATTAGAGTCTCTATTTTTGTGACTCAGAGAAGATTGTCAACTCATATGGAAGATATATCACCAAAGAGAGTAGTGGGACAGGCACCAAGACAGAACCCAAGAAGTCAGAGAAGGATACCTGAACATAAAACAGATTTACAATAGAAATGAAAATTTAAAAAATTGCCAAGGAACAATCAGCTTGAAATAGATTTTTGGGGCTGAGTTTAATGTGAACTTCAGATTCAAGATATAGACTTTAACACAACGGTCTAGGTTTGAATCACAGCTCTACCTCATTCTTTTTTTTTTAATCATTATAATACATAAATGATTATAATAGCTGTTACCTTGTGTGAAAATCATGAGGATTAAATGAAATAATTTAGGTATAGTGTTTGAGATAAGACGTCATCTAGCAGATACGCATCACATGTTGTCATTATTTCTGCAATGACTGGAACAGATCACAACAAAATAATAACAACCTGTTTGCTACAGTTGAAGAGTCATTCCTTTAGTCATAGCTGGCTAAAAGATTTGATCAGAGACTGAAATTCAGTACCAAAACTCCATACAGTATTGGTGAGTATGCCTACTCAGACAGACAGATAGACAGACACACACACACACACACACACACACAAACACCTTGTTGAAGTTTTACAGAGTAACAAACTACTACCAAACACAGAATTTGGAGGTTCCCAAGCCAAGTAAGAGCCAACTGGACATCCTCATTTCAAGATTTCATGGGTATCTTAACTCATGGTATACAAATCGGACCTCACCTTGTCACCTCTCTTTCCTTTCCCCCTAATACTATATTCTTCCAAATCCTGCTCCTCTACCAATCTACATCAGTTTACCATCAAGTCCTGTTCATTTTCATGCTAACCCAGCTCTCAAGTGTGTTTTGTTAAAACTCCTCCATCCTTTCTCCTGGTTGAGTTAAAGCAATAAACCCCTTGTTTCTTCAAATTCCCACCTCTTTAATGTCTCTTTCAATAAGAGTATGCTGCCTACATGACTATGAAAACAATGTTACTTCCTTGGTAAAAATCGAAATGGTTTTTAATTTCCTTCAGAACAAAGCCCAAAGTCTTTAGCACAGTTGAAAAGTCATAAATTGATGCATTCCATTCCACCTTTTCCTCTGGTTTTCCACTCCTTATAGGCTCATCTCTCCACAATCTGAAACTGCTTTTCATTGCATGTGCTGCTTTTGCTTAGTGAGCTCCGATGTAGTCCTTGGCTGCAATTTTATTATCTCTTCCTCTTAAAGTCTTCCCTGAATTTCAAGAACTCTGGGACAGATGTTCCTTCATTGTGCTCAACAGCCTATGCCTCCGTTCCTAAATTTATGTCTCACCCTTTATCCTGAATGTCTACTTGAGTCTCTCACAAGCTTTCAGAAGTGAGCAACACTGTCATGGTTCAGAGATGCATTCACGACTTTTAGCTTAGGGCCAGTCACACAGTATACAGCAGCACACCCATCTGCAACCCCACAACCCATAGTTTTGCTTTTTACACTTTCATTTTCCCATGATCAAATACAGTCTGAAAACATTAAATGGGAAATGCTAGAAACAAATAATTCACAAATTTTAAGTCATGCACCAATCTGCATCCCATCTAGGATATAAACCATCCTTTTTCTCCAACTACTCATGCTATATATGCTACCCACCCATTGTTGGGCACCAACTGCCCACCTGTATTAACAGACTGACTACTGTTACTATTGCTCCATCATAGTGCTTATGTTCAAGTGGCCCTTATTTTACTTAATAATGGACACAAAATGTAGGGGTGGTGATACTGGCAATTTGGCTATGCCAATTAAAAGCCACAAAGTGTTCCCTTTAAGTGAAAGGTTAAAGCACACTAAGATGTTTTCAGAGGGACCATATTTACTAATTTCATTACAACATATTATACTTGTTCTATTATTAGTTACTGTTATTAATCTCTTACTATGCCTAATTTATAAATTAAACTTTATCATAGGTTTATACTTACATATATATGAAAAAAATCATGTTATGTAGAGTTTGCTATTATTAGCAGTTTCTGGTACCTACTGTGGGTCTTAGAATATGCCACAGACAAGCAGAGGACAGCCAAAAATGCAAAACAAGTATCAATGGGCTCAAACATTGGAGTGTTCACATTCTATGGAACTGATTCAGTATTTTTACAATCCTCTGATTATCTTCACTTCAAAACTCCGTATCACTATGAACACATATATGGTACAGGAAGGCGTCTCACACCAGCAGCTGTAAGCAAGGCTTTGGTGCCCATCAGAGGAGGAACAGAACAATGCCCTCTCATTATTTACTTTATTTACTCTGCTGTTTACTCCCCAAAGCCCTAAGCTTAATAGTTCTGTTTATAAAAACACAGTTGGGCAAGCTAACTACAAAGAACAAATATATGTGAACTCACTTTTCACTTGTGGATGCTTGCATGCACACACATCTTTTTATTATCAGCGTCCTCCCAGACTGCTTCTGGGACATGGTTACCTAAACGCAAAGTTGAGTATGTCCCCAATGTGCCTGTAATCCATCAGGGAAAACAACAAACCACTTCTCAAAAAGTTGAGAGGTGTTTTAGGAGGGAAGGGGTGGTAATGACCACAGTAATAAAGTAAATTTTGGTATAATGAGATGTTTGATTCTATACTAAAATGGAAGTTTCTAGTTTTCCCCAAAGACAAATGACAAATATGACAAATCACAATCATACATCTTGGAAATATAGAAATGAAATATACTAAATATCAGATATATATTATCAAATCACAGAATACTTGGCGGGAGAATATAAAATAAAAATAAGTGATCCTCTGGGGGCAGGTGTTTGGCTGTTCTAGCAATTGAAATGGCAGTGGGGTTGCCTGCATCCCATATCAGAGTGCTTGGGTTCAAATCCTGGCTCCACTCTAAATTACAACTTCCTGCTAATGCACAACCTGGGTGAGAGGGAATGGCTCAAGAAGTTGAGTCCCTGCCACGCATGTAGGAGATCTGGATTGGATTCTCGGCTCCTAGGTTCAACCCGGCCCAAATCCCAGTCATTAGGGGCATTTGGGGAGTGAACCGGAGGATGGAAGTTTGCTCTCTCTCTCTCTCTCTCTCTCTGTGTGTGTGTGTGTGTGTGTGTGTATCTGACTCTCAAATAAATACTGAGGAAAAAAGTGATCCCAGTTTGTGCATGCAATGACTGTTTTGTTGTTATTTAAAGAACTAAGGAACAATAATGTAATATGGTATCAAGTCTTAACGATTTTTCAGTTTTTCTTTCTCTGAATGAGCATTAGGTAATTCATCAGCCACAACTATTGGGAAGCATATGTTATTTTCCTCACATTTCACTTATGGAATGTAGTGTTTTGGTGAATATGTTTTTAGGAAACATACTAAAAATTCAGAAGGACATAGAAAAATGCAGGATTTTTAAAGTATAGAATGTAGTATATTATCATTTCCAGAGACGTAAATGTTTTTCCTTTTTTCACCGCCATTACACTTAAATAAAATGCCATTTCTTTTGCAAAACGTTTTGTTGTGATAAAAGTTATTTTTCTAAATGGCTAATTAATAGGCATTGCATATGATATTTTAACTAAAGTGTTAAATAAACATGTTAGAGCAGATGAGTAACACATACAATTTCTAGGTAGTCAGAATAGATGCTATCAAATTTTTGATTGACTCAGACTTTATTTACTCTGCCGTTTACTCGCCAAAGCCCTAAGCTTAATAGTTCTGTTTATAAAAACACAGTTGGGCAAGCTAACTGCAAAGAACAAATATATGTGAACTCATTTTTCACTTGTGGATGCTTGCATGCACACACATCTTTTTATTATCAGCATGCTCCCAAATTAAAATTGTTACCACATGCTAAGTAAACTTTTTCAGATGTTCAACAGAGGAGATCAAAAGTGGTTTCATCATATATTTTTAGATCTTTGACCAGGCAAACATATAGAAAAACAGACATGTCAAAACATCAAGTAATCCAAAGGTACTGCAATTTGGAAATTTTCAGTTCAATGAAACATCCTTGGAGAGTAGTGCATTGTAGTTTCATACTTTCCTAACTGACGTCTTACAGGTGAGGCAATGCATGAGAATTTGTTTAGCAGTTATTTGGAGGTAAGGCGTGAGCGGAGACGAAGATGGAGAAAGGAACATCAGCTGGGAAGAGGGGTTTTAGCTTTCACAGCAGATAGAAAAGTCACAAAACAAAGCATGTGGGAAGGAACATGTGCTGTGTGAAGCCAGAGAAAACCAGCTGGGTTGATTTTCTGCTGGGCTGGGTTGAGTGCTACATAAGTATCACAGAGTTGGGCCCAATGATGTTTCTGGGACTCTGCTCCTAGCTTCTGACAAATTCTCACAGCTTTTCTTAAACTTCTTCTGTGGGTAAACACAATGGATGTGTGAGAGCTATTCTCTAGTTCATAAAATCAAGTATGTGTTGCCAATTTTCCACTCTGACTTGCAACATCCAGAACAGAGGGATATCCAAGCCTATACCCTGCTCCAGCTTTGGAAACTGACTTTTTGGGATAGGCTTGAGCTGTAGCAGGTTAAACTGCCTCCAGGGTCACCAGCTTTCCCCATCAGAGAGAATGCCGGCTTGAGTCCTGCTGCTCCACTTCGGAAACAGCTTCTGGCTAATGGGTTTGAATTCCTGCCCTACACATGGGAGGCCCAGATAGCAGAGCTGGCTCTTGATTTCAGTCTGGCCCGGCCCCAGCTGTTGCAGCTCTTTTAAGAGTGAGCCAGTAGATGGAAGATTCTCTTTCTCTCTCTCTGCCTTTCAAATAAATAAATAAATCTTTTTTTTTTTTTTAAAAAAAAAAAGGATTTTTGCATTCGTATATTGTTTCTCTACCTGATCATTAGTTCTGGTCTTCTCTACTCTTCCGAATTTCTTTCACTTTTTAGCATCTATGAATAAACTACTGTGGCCATCACACAAGCTTCTCTTATGTCTTTACCTGCTTCCCCCTTCTTTTTTCACTGCGCGACAAGAGATGCTCCCAATACCATGATCAACCCGCCCTCACAAAACAACTTGAAGTCACTCATCCAGACTCAATCTTACTTTAGGTTCAAGGATTCACCCTTATAATACTTTCCTGTGATGAATCAGTTGGCGCTCCTGGTAATGGTTATCCCAAACTGACAGTGGTACCCATTTTAATATTCTCTTGGAGATCCTCATAAAATATTGTAAAATTTTTAAGATTGTATTTATTTATTTGAGAGGCAGAGTTACAGACAGTGAGAGGGAGAGACAGAGAAAGGTCTTCCATCTACTGGTTCAAGTCCCCAAATGGCCACAATGGCCAGGGCTGGGCCAATTTGAAGCCAAGAGCCATGGGTCTCCCATGGGGGTGCAGGGGCCCAAGTGCTTGAGCCACTTTCTACTGCTTTCTCAGGCCATAGCAGAGAGTTGGATTGGAAGAAGAGCAACCAGGACTAGAACTAGCTCCCAAGTGGGATGCCAGCACCACATCCAGAGGATTAACTTACTGCACCACAGTGCCAGCTGCTGTAAATTGGTTTTTAAATAGGCTCTCTGAACAGATGTTTTGCTAACAGTAGAAATGTGCTGTTCATGGTCCAAAAAATTTTTATAATGACATTCTAACAGCTGTCATTAACAGTTCTCTCTTGTCCTTGTAGTTGAGTATATTTTGTTCATTTTTTCTGTTTTTAAACCAAATATAGTACTTATGTTTTAAAAATTATTTATTCATTTATTAGAAAGACAAAGCAACAGAAAGAGAGGAAAAGAGAGA